>NC_134358.1:89536688-89804188 GCF_048569485.1 Anomaloglossus baeobatrachus
GAGGGATGGCTGCTGTGCTGAGATGGCGTTGAGTACGGTGTCCCTGCACAGTTGCACTTTTGGTCATATCCCAAAATGAGTTGAAAAAGGACAGATGCTGTTGGAAAGGGGAACAGGTGTGTTGGAAAGGGGAAAAAAGTTTTGGTCCGTGGATTTGGTGGTTAAGCAACTGTAACATTTGCTGAAGAAACAACATCTGTTACAGTGGGACTGGCAGATTTGGATAAAGTGGTATATAATCTGTGACCGATATATAACGAAAATTAATAAGAAAAGAAAGAGAAAGGTATATATCCCCATCAGCAGTCAGTGTCCACCGTGCTCCCAGTTGGAAAAGGAGAGGTTGGCAACTTGAAGGTTTGGTGGAGGATAAAGAGCTGTGTGGCTATGAAACTAATAGTAGCCTGAACCGAGTTAGACGCCATTCGGATCTGGAGACTGTGAGCCCTGTTAGCGTCACAGGGTCCACATGCCCACCCAGCCCAGGAACTCCCTGTTAACAACACAGGGGCCATTGAGTACGCTGACCGTGTGCGTAGGGGCCACACCTGTGGACAGCAGGCGCATCAGCAGCAGCAGGCCTGTTAATGCCACTGGGCTGCACAAGCAGGACTGTTAGGACAGGAGCTGGTCTTAACCGTTCTGCATTACCAACTGTGGTGGTGGCCTGCATCCACCACCCGATCCCTGCCTACCTCTGGCCTAAAGCCGCAATGGGTTCAACACATGGAGGTGTGCTCTTTCGGAGCATAATAGAAGACTGCGCACCTCCTGGTTGGCTCCAGCCCCTTTTATAACCTGGGTCCGCCCCAAACCAGGGTGAACCACAATGCACCTCCTGGAGACAAAAGTAGAGTGACACGTCATGAGTGGCATAACTAGCGTCCTATTTGGAAACGCAACTTCAATGATGACCTCATGGCTGCCATGACCCAAACACCTCACCAGTCATCGTCTGAGCATCAATAATGCGGTGACAAGTCATAGGTGTGGGCCTCTGCAAGACATTTGGGAGGACACCTGATGCCCTGTGGTCTATATGGGACCCCCACATCAGGGCCAGGGCCAAAGAGTTCATTACCGGACCTAGTCTCTGATGCAGGAAGTGCCTGAGCATGCTCAGTATCATGAAATACAGTCTCTGAAAAAAGACTATCAGCTTTAGCATGGTGTCTATGCCCAAAACAGGACTTAGACCCGGCACGGAATGCAAGCACCTGTGCAAAGAGGCTTTTCACACTTAGTGTGGGAGCATGCGCTGTATCCCGAAATGAAAACTTAGCGTCAGGAATGGCACAGTCAGGCTGAGCATACTCACTAGGCGAAACACTGTAATTATGCTGCAGCTGGGGTACATCGGCACACGCATGCGCACTAGCTGCCTCTCCACACTTAGACGTGGAGGGGAAATTTGTCTTGGAGATGCTGTCTATGAACAGAAGGAAAAGCTAAAGGAAGCCTGACTTTCTATCCCTCCGAATTATGAAATGCAGCAATGAATTCCATGAGTTTGCTATAACATTAGCGTAGCAAAATGTGCATGAGGGTGTGATGTAGAGGTGCTAGAAATAGCTTGTCACCAGTGGGGCACTAATGGAATACAACAGCCAGTTCTATGATGCCACAAAATGGCAGTATTTTGTGCTATCATTATAGCTTATTAAAAACAGAGCACGAGGTTGTCATGCAGAGGTGCTGCACATAGATTTGCAGTAGTGTGAATTGACAAAAGTACAATAGCCACGTTTAGGATACAACTAGGTACAGTGAGTGTTTGCTAGTATAATGGCTGAGTTTAAAAAAGTTTGAGTGTGCAATGCAGGCAGATGTCCTGCAAATAACGTTCCAATACTGTGAATTGACAAAAGTACAATAGCCACGTTTAGGATACAACTAGGTACAGTGAGTGTTTGCTAGTATAATGGCTGAGTTTAAAAAAGTTTGAGTGTGCAATGCAGGCAGATGTCCTGCAAATAACGTTCCAATACTGTGAATAGACAAAAGTACAAAAGCCACGTTTACGATACAACTAGGTACACTGTGTGTTTGCTAGTATAATGGCTGAGTTTAAAAAAGTTAGAGTGTGCAATGCAGGCAGATGTCCTGCAAATAACGTTCCAATACTGTGAATTGACAAAAGTACAATAGCCACGTTTAGGATACAACTAGGTACAGTGAGTGTTTGCTAGTATAATGGCTGAGTTTAAAAAAGTTAGAGTGTGCAATGCAGGCAGATGTCCTGCAAATAACGTTCCAATACTGTGAATTGACAAAAGTACAATAGCCACGTTTAGGATACAACTAGGTACAGTGAGTGTTTGCTAGTATAATGGCTGAGTTTAAAAAAGTTTGAGTGTGCAATGCAGGCAGACGTGCTGCAAATAACATTCTAATACTGTGAATTGACAAAAGTACAATAGCCACGTTTAGGATACAACTAGGTACAGTGAGTGTTTGCTAGTATAATGGCTGAGTTTAAAAAAGTTTGAGTGTGCAATGCAGGCAGACGTGCTGCAAATAACGTTCCAATACTGTGAATTGACAAAAGTACAATAGCCACGTTTAGGATACAACTAGGTACAGTGAGTGTTTGCTAGTATAATGGCTGAGTTTAAAAAAGTTTGAGTGTGCAATGCAGGCAGATGTCCTGCAAATAACGTTCTAATACTGTGAATTGACAAAAGTACAATAGCCACGTTTAGGATACAACTAGGTACAGTGAGTGTTTGCTAGTATAATGGCTGAGTTTAAAAAAGTTTGAGTGTGCAATGCAGGCAGACGTGCTGCAAATAACGTTCCAATACTGTGAATTGACAAAAGTACAATAGCCACGTTTAGGATACAACTAGGTACAGTGAGTGTTTGCTAGTATAATGGCTGAGTTTAAAAAAGTTTGAGTGTGCAATGCAGGCAGATGTCCTGCAAATAACGTTCTAATACTGTGAATTGACAAAAGTACAATAGCCACGTTTAGGATACAACTAGGTACAGTCAGTGTTTGCTAGTATAATGGCTGAGTTTAAAAAAGTTTGAGTGTGCAATGCAGGCAGACGTGCTGCAAATAACGTTCCAATACTGTGAATTGACAAAAGTACAATAGCCACGTTTAGGATACAACTAGGTACAGTGAGTGTTTGCTAGTATAATGGCTGAGTTTAAAAAAGTTTGAGTGTGCAATGCAGGCAGATGTCCTGCAAATAACGTTCCAATACTGTGAATTAACAAAAGTACAATAGCCACGTTTAGGATACAACTAGGTACAGTGAGTGTTTGCTAGTATAATGGCTGAGTTTAAAAAAGTTTGAGTGTGCAATGCAGGCAGACGTGCTGCAAATAACGTTCCAATACTGTGAATTGACAAAAGTACAATAGCCACGTTTAGGATACAACTAGGTACAGTGAGTGTTTGCTAGTATAATGGCTGAGTTTAAAAAAGTTTGAGTGTGCAATGCAGGCAGATGTCCTGCAAATAACGTTCTAATACTGTGAATTGACAAAAGTACAATAGCCACGTTTAGGATACAATTAGGTACAGTGAGTGTTTGCTAGTATAATGGCTGAGTTTAAAAAAGTTTGAGTGTGCAATGCAGGCAGATGTCCTGCAAATAACGTTCCAATACTGTGAATTGACAAAAGTACAATAGCCACGTTTAGGATACAACTAGGTACAGTGAGTGTTTGCTAGTATAATGGCTGAGTTTAAAAAAGTTCGAGTGTGCAATGCAGGCAGATGTCCTGCAAATAACGTTCCAATACTGTGAATTGACAAAAGTACAATAGCCACGTTTAGGATACAATTAGGTACAGTGAGTGTTTGCTAGTATAATGGCTGAGTTTAAAAAAGTTTGAGTGTGCAATGCAGGCAGATGTCCTGCAAATAACGTTCCAATACTGTGAATTGACAAAAGTACAATAGCCACGTTTAGGATACAACTAGGTACAGTGAGTGTTTGCTAGTATAATGGCTGAGTTTAAAAAAGTTCGAGTGTGCAATGCAGACAGACGTGCTGCAAATAACGTTCCAATACTGTGAATTGACAAAAGTACAATAGCCACGTTTAGGATACAATTAGGTACAGTGAGTGTTTGCTAGTATAATGGCTGAGTTTAAAAAAGTTTGAGTGTGCAATGCAGGCAGATGTCCTGCAAATAACGTTCCAATACTGTGAATTGACAAAAGTACAATAGCCACGTTTAGGATACAACTAGGTACAGTGAGTGTTTGCTAGTATAATGGCTGAGTTTAAAAAAGTTCGAGTGTGCAATGCAGGCAGATGTCCTGCAAATAACGTTCCAATACTGTGAATTGACAAAAGTACAATAGCCACGTTTAGGATACAACTAGGTACAGTGAGTGTTTGCTAGTATAATGGCTGAGTTTAAAAAAGTTTGAGTGTGCAATGCAGGCAGATGTCCTGCAAATAACGTTCCAATACTGTGAATTGACAAAAGTACAATAGCCACGTTTAGGATACAACTAGGTACAGTGAGTGTTTGCTAGTATAATGGCTGAGTTTAAAAAAGTTTGAGTGTGCAATGCAGGCAGATGTCCTGCAAATAACGTTCCAATACTGTGAATTAACAAAAGTACAATAGCCACGTTTAGGATACAACTAGGTACAGTGAGTGTTTGCTAGTATAATGGCTGAGTTTAAAAAAGTTTGAGTGTGCAATGCAGGCAGACGTGCTGCAAATAACGTTCCAATACTGTGAATTAACAAAAGTACAATAGCCACGTTTAGGATACAACTAGGTACAGTGAGTGTTTGCTAGTATAATGGCTGAGTTTAAAAAAGTTTGAGTGTGCAATGCAGGCAGACGTGCTGCAAATAACGTTCCAATACTGTGAATTGACAAAAGTACAATAGCCACGTTTAGGATACAACTAGGTACAGTGAGTGTTTGCTAGTATAATGGCTGAGTTTAAAAAAGTTTGAGTGTGCAATGCAGGCAGACGTGCTGCAAATAACGTTCTAATACTGTGAATTGACAAAAGTACAATAGCCACGTTTAGGATACAACTAGGTACAGTGAGTGTTTGCTAGTATAATGGCTGAGTTTAAAAAAGTTTGAGTGTGCAATGCAGACAGACGTGCTGCAAATAACGTTCCAATACTGTGAATTGACAAAAGTACAATAGCCACGTTTAGGATACAACTAGGTACAGTGAGTGTTTGCTAGTATAATGGCTGAGTTTAAAAAAGTTTGAGTGTGCAATGCAGGCAGATGTCCTGCAAATAACGTTCCAATACTGTGAATTGACAAAAGTACAATAGCCACGTTTAGGATACAACTAGGTACAGTGAGTGTTTGCTAGTATAATGGCTGAGTTTAAAAAAGTTTGAGTGTGCAATGCAGGCAGATGTCCTGCAAATAACGTTCCAATACTGTGAATTGACAAAAGTACAATAGCCACGTTTAGGATACAACTAGGTACAGTGAGTGTTTGCTAGTATAATGGCTGAGTTTAAAAAAGTTTGAGTGTGCAATGCAGGCAGACGTGCTGCAAATAACGTTCTAATACTGTGAATTGACAAAAGTACAATAGCCACGTTTAGGATACAACTAGGTACAGTGAGTGTTTGCTAGTATAATGGCTGAGTTTAAAAAAGTTTGAGTGTGCAATGCAGGCAGACGTGCTGCAAATAACGTTCCAATACTGTGAATTGACAAAAGTACAATAGCCACGTTTAGGATACAACTAGGTACAGTGAGTGTTTGCTAGTATAATGGCTGAGTTTAAAAAAGTTTGAGTGTGCAATGCAGGCAGATGTCCTGCAAATAACGTTCTAATACTGTGAATTGACAAAAGTACAATAGCCACGTTTAGGATACAACTAGGTACAGTGAGTGTTTGCTAGTATAATGGCTGAGTTTAAAAAAGTTTGAGTGTGCAATGCAGGCAGACGTGCTGCAAATAACGTTCCAATACTGTGAATTGACAAAAGTACAATAGCCACGTTTAGGATACAACTAGGTACAGTGAGTGTTTGCTAGTATAATGGCTGAGTTTAAAAAAGTTTGAGTGTGCAATGCAGGCAGATGTCCTGCAAATAACGTTCCAATACTGTGAATTAACAAAAGTACAATAGCCACGTTTAGGATACAACTAGGTACAGTGAGTGTTTGCTAGTATAATGGCTGAGTTTAAAAAAGTTTGAGTGTGCAATGCAGACAGACGTGCTGCAAATAACGTTCCAATACTGTGAATTGACAAAAGTACAATAGCCACGTTTAGGATACAACTAGGTACAGTGAGTGTTTGCTAGTATAATGGCTGAGTTTAAAAAAGTTTGAGTGTGCAATGCAGGCAGATGTCCTGCAAATAACGTTCCAATACTGTGAATTGACAAAAGTACAATAGCCACGTTTAGGATACAACTAGGTACAGTGAGTGTTTGCTAGTATAATGGCTGAGTTTAAAAAAGTTTGAGTGTGCAATGCAGGCAGACGTGCTGCAAATAACGTTCCAATACTGTGAATTGACAAAAGTACAATAGCCACGTTTAGGATACAACTAGGTACAGTGAGTGTTTGCTAGTATAATGGCTGAGTTTAAAAAAGTTTGAGTGTGCAATGCAGGCAGATGTCCTGCAAATAACGTTCTAATACTGTGAATTGACAAAAGTACAATAGCCACGTTTAGGATACAACTAGGTACAGTGAGTGTTTGCTAGTATAATGGCTGAGTTTAAAAAAGTTTGAGTGTGCAATGCAGGCAGATGTCCTGCAAATAACGTTCTAATACTGTGAATTGACAAAAGTACAATAGCCACGTTTAGGATACAACTAGGTACAGTGAGTGTTTGCTAGTATAATGGCTGAGTTTAAAAAAGTTTGAGTGTGCAATGCAGGCAGACGTGCTGCAAATAACGTTCCAATACTGTGAATTGACAAAAGTACAATAGCCACGTTTAGGATACAACTAGGTACAGTGAGTGTTTGCTAGTATAATGGCTGAGTTTAAAAAAGTTTGAGTGTGCAAGGCAGGCAGATGTCCTGCAAATAACGTTCTAATACTGTGAATTGACAAAAGTACAATAGCCACGTTTAGGATACAACTAGGTACAGTGAGTGTTTGCTAGTATAATGGCTGAGTTTAAAAAAGTTTGAGTGTGCAAGGCAGGCAGATGTCCTGCAAATAACGTTCTAATACTGTGAATTGACAAAAGTACAATAGCCACGTTTAGGATACAACTAGGTACAGTGAGTGTTTGCTAGTATAATGGCTGAGTTTAAAAAAGTTTGAGTGTGCAATGCAGGCAGATGTCCTGCAAATAACGTTCTAATACTGTGAATTGACAAAAGTACAATAGCCACGTTTAGGATACAACTAGGTACAGTGAGTGTTTGCTAGTATAATGGCTGAGTTTAAAAAAGTTTGAGTGTGCAATGCAGGCAGACGTGCTGCAAATAACGTTCCAATACTGTGAATTGACAAAAGTACAATAGCCACGTTTAGGATACAACTAGGTACAGTGAGTGTTTGCTAGTATAATGGCTGAGTTTAAAAAAGTTAGAGTGTGCAATGCAGGCAGATGTCCTGCAAATAACGTTCCAATACTGTGAATTGACAAAAGTCCAATAGCCACGTATAGGATGCCACTAGGTACACTGAGTGTTTGCTAGTATAATGGCTTCGTTATAATTAGTTGGAGTGTGCAACGCAGGCAGATGCGCTCTGCAAATGTCTTGGCACTAGTGGGACTATAGCAAAGTCCAATAGCCACGTATAGGATGCCACTAGGTACACTGAGTGTTTGCTAGTAAAATTGCTTAGTTTAAAAAAGTTGTAGTGTGCAATGCAGGCAGACGTGCTCTGCAAATGTCTTTGCACTAGTGGGACTATAGCAAAGTCCAATAGCCACGTATAGGATGCCACTAGGTACACTGAGTGTTTGCTAGTAAAATTGCTTAGTTTAAAAAACTTGGAGTGTGCAATGCAGGCAGATGTGCTCTGCTAATGTCTTTGCACTAGTGGGACTATAGCAAAGTCCAATAGCCACGTTTAGGATGCCACTAGGTACACTGAGTGTTTGCTAGTAAAATTGCTTAGTTTAAAAAAGTTGTAGTGTGCAATGCAGGCAGACGTGCTCTGCAAATGTCTTTGCACTAGTGGGACTATAGCAAAGTCCAATAGCCACGTATAGGATGCCACTAGGTACACTGAGTGTTTGCTAGTAAAATTGCTTAGTTTAAAAAAGTTGTAGTGTGCAATGCAGGCAGACGTGCTCTGCAAATGTCTTTGCACTAGTGGGACTATAGCAAAGTCCAATAGCCACGTATAGGATGCCACTAGGTACACTGAATGTTTGCTAGTATAATGGCTTACTTAGAATGAGTTGGAGTGTGCAGAGGACAAGAGGGTACAGTGGCAGGATTGTGGTGCTCTGGGTAGAGGAATGGAAGCCTGCCTTTCTATTCCCTCCTAATGGTGAAATGCAGGGAGGAAATCCCTGACCTGGGCTACACAGACGCTGTTGCTGTTTGCAGGACCTGTCACTTATGGCTCTCTGACCCTGCCGCTTTGAGCCCTTAAAAGGACTGCTAGAATGTGCTCTCCCTAAGCTGTCTAACGCTGTGTATGCAGCGCATACAGCTGTATCGGCTATAGGACTCAGGAGGACGGAGCTGCGACACTGATGTCTGACACCAAAGACGCAGAAGGCAGATAATGGCGTTCGTGAAGAAAATGTCCGGTTTTATAATGCAGGGACATGTGACATGCAGATCCTATCACACATGCCGTTGCTTCTCTGGCTCAAAGTCCACTTAGGTGTGTGTGTGTCTGTGATTGGCTGACATGCTGGCCCGCCCCACAAGACGCGCGCGCTTAGGGAAGGAAGACAAGAAAAAAAAAAAAAAAATGGCGATCGCCATTATACAAACAGCAGAGATCTGAAGGCGCTGTTCACGCACACTATACACTGAAATGTGATAATAGTTTGATTCACAGAGTGACTTACACTATTACAGCAGAAACCAAGCTAGGATTTTGCAGTTTTTTGGCTGCTAGAACCGTTCTCGAACGTTTCTAGAACTATCGAGCTTTTGCAAAAAGCTCGAGTTCTAGTTCGATCTAGAACATGCCCCAAAATCACTCGAGCCGCGAACTGGAGAACCACGAACCACGAACCGCGCTCAACTCTACTCTTCATTCCTGCAGTACACCCTGCCTAAACATTACAGTTTCCATTTTTGCCATTAGACAGCATTACCTTGGCATCTCAATTTTGTTCCCAAGACTGCTGCATGCCCATACCTCTCCATACCATGAAAATACCTCCCTTGCTCCCACCACCGCAAAATAAGACGTGCACTACCTACATTCTTTTGTGGACTGGATCAGCCACAGCTTTATTAACTTTCTTTCTTTTTTCCACTCTAACTTTTTTCTTAACGTCTTCACATATTAATACTACCACTTTCATCTTCTCCAGTCCTGTGTTAATAAATCACACTCTGATCTATCCCTTTGTTTAAGGCCCCCTTCACACGTCAGTGAAAACCACAGATGTTGTTCACTGACGTGTTAAAGCTGCATATGTCCCTCCATGTGCTGTGATTTTGGCACACATGTGATCTCCGTAATAACACACGGAGATAAGGCACTTATACTCACCTGTCCACGCCACTGCTGTCCGTGGTGCTGATATCTTCTGGATGTTGTTTACGGCTGCTGCTGTCTTCCCTCTGCAGCTACTTCTGGGTCATGGTGCAGTGCATGTGTATATATATATTTATTCACTTATATAGCACCATTAATTCCAAAGCGCTTTACATACAATGGCAACACTGTCCCCATTGGGGCTCACAATTTAAACTCCCTATCAGTATGTTTTTTGGAGTGTGGGAGTAAACCGGAGTACCCGGAGGAAACCCACGCAAACACGGGGAGAACATACAAGCTCCTTGCAGATGTTGTCCTTAGTGGGACTAGAACCCAGGACCCCAGTGCTGCAAGACTGCAGTGCTAACCACTGAGCCACCGTGCTGCCCATGTGTATGAGAATAATTAGACGGCATGGAAGCAGCAGCCAGCTGAGGCCGGAGACAGCGGGACTGGAGAAGGTGAGTATAAAAAGCTTTTAATTTTAAATGTCTGTGTTTTTCTGGTACGTGTTTCATGGATCACACCATAGTGTGCTTCGTGGGACATCAGTGATGCCAGAAAAAAGTGGACATGTCTCCATGTAGAAATCACGGACACGCGTGTACACTGCACGGAGACATGGTCAGTGAGAAATCACTGATGTGTGCGCAGACCCATTGATTTTAATGGGTCTGTGTATGTCTGGATTCTGGTACGTATAAAAACTGTGAAGGGGTCTAATGATGAGTTGCTTTTCCTGCCCTCCTATCTCTAGGCTGTAAAACTCTAAAAAAGCTACTACTTTTTCTGCTCGCATTTGCCCAACATTGTTCTTTTTTTAATTTAATTATTATTTATTTATCCTCATCTTCTATGAGCCCCCAAAAAATATTTTCGTTGTAACACACCCATATGAGGGCTTAAAGTGAACCTGTCAGGTGCAATGTGCACCCAGAACCACGAGCAGTTCTGGGTGTATATTGCAAATCTCTGCCTAACCGTCCCTGTATACACTAGCATAGATAAAATGATCT
Organism: Anomaloglossus baeobatrachus; assembly: GCF_048569485.1. NCBI lineage: Eukaryota > Metazoa > Chordata > Amphibia > Anura > Aromobatidae > Anomaloglossus > Anomaloglossus baeobatrachus. The sequence continues at coordinate 89,547,315 of NC_134358.1, forward strand.
TAGAAAAAGTATTTCTAAGATCATTTATGATATGCTAATGAACACAGGGACTAGTCGCAAGGGTGTTACTTCCAGTGCTTATTTCACCCTCGTAGCATGGTAGTGATGTGCTAACATGTTATTCAATGCATCATCACCAGTGGTGACGGGCGTACCTATGTCCACTCTCACAGCTAATCTAAAGTCCCGGCACTCCGGTCATGCGCAGTATAAAACCAGGTGTAATCGCCCTGGCTTCAGAGAGGTCTAGTGCCCATTTTGGGGTCCATTTACCTTTCTGATTTCCTATTATTTTATTTATTTTGGAAGGTAATCAAACAAAAAAAAACAACACAACAGGCATTCTGCCATTTCATTTTTTGATATTTCATTATCCCACAGGCTGGGCTTCGTAGGTGTTCTTTTATAAAGCTATAACACATGTTGTTGATTTCTTTGATCCTGAGGAAGGGGACTTGATCCCAGAAACGCGTCGACCTACAAAATAAAAACACTATTATTAATCAACAATTTTTCATATTGGTAGCAGCGCGGCATTACACCCATTCTTCTCTCCAGCACTTAAGGTGTTCTTTTATGGAAGCTATGGAGGTCTTCAACCACATTGTGCATTGGGTTGGCAGCCATCCAGAAATTTCACAACAGCCTGTAAAAATGAAGCACTTTTTTTTCCCTGTCCATAAAAAAACTAAAGAAACTTATACAGAATATTTTGACTGTAATTATCATCATTTTACAGTTCACAGTGAATGCAGCTGATTCACTTCAGAATTATGGGCTGAAAAACATGGCTCACCTATAATTATTATGTTTTTTCCCAATGTGTCTGTATATAATATTGTCAGTCCCTAATTTCTTTATAAGCCGTCCAGAAAAAATAAAAAGTCAAGTTGGCAATCCTAGTTGGGTCGGGTATTGATGGCACTCAGAAGTGATAGCCTCCAGGTTGGAAGCCTTTTACTTGGAGGATACCTCCGGATTCCCAAACAGACTCCAGTTACAAGGTCACAACCTCACTCCAGGAACCCCTCTGCAAAACTGTTGCCTTAGAGCAGACAGCAGCTGCAGAACTACAAGGCTCAGCATCCTCCATCCAGGACTGTATGCAGGAGTTTTTTGCCCCCCAAAAAACTGACGTGGGCTTTGCCATATTTTTGTATGCTAGCCAGGTACAGCAGGCAAGTACGAGCTGCCCCCAACCCCCAGCTGCCTATTTGTACACCGGCTGGGAACCAAAAATATAGGGAAGCCCTTTTTTTTTTAAATTATTTCATGAATTTCATGAAATAATTTTAAAAAAAATGACGTGGGCTTCGCCCAATTTTTGAGTCCAGCCAGGTACAACTAGGCAGCTGGGGATTGGAATCTGCAGTGCAGTGTGCCCAAGCTTTCTGGGCACCCCCACTGCGAATTGCAGTCTGCAGCCGCCCCACTAAATGGCGCTTTCATAGAAGCGCCATCTTCTGGCGCTGTATCCAACTCTTCCAGCTGCCCTGAAGCGGGTGGCTCGCTGGGTAATAATGGCGTTAGGGCTAGCTGTGTATTATCAGCTGGCCTAAGGCCGAAATTCATGGTGTCACGCCAATATTAGACATGGCCACCATGAATTTCTAGTAAAGATAAAAAAACACAACACACAGAAAAATATTTTTATTAGAAATAAAACACAACACAATTAGAGACTCCATCTTTATTGAAATAAAGAACCCCCCTCCTCCGCAGTAATCCTGGATCAAGGGTCCCACGCCGTCCAATCCAGATCCAATATCATCTGATCGGTTTGCTGGAAGACAAAGCGACCAGATGATGTGTCAGGTTCATGGACGTGAATCACATGACACATCAGCTGATTGTATAAACGCCGTTTATACAATCAGCTGATGCATCAGAGCAAAAACAAAAAAACTACACACTTGTGTGCTGACTCCCGTCTGCTGCAGGACCCGGCAGTAATCAGCTGATGAAGTCTCCTGACCGCACCAGCTGATAGTTTAGGCCAGCCGGGAGATAAAAAGCCGGCCTCACCACTGCACTTATACGATCAGCTGATGCGTCAGGTGACCGCATCAGCTGATCAGCGGCAGGTTCTGCAACCATCGGACGTGCCCGGGAGTCTGCACACAACTAGAACAGGGGTGGCGGTACCGGGAAGAGGAGCTGGGAGCGGACATGTACCGAGAGTCTGCAGACAGGTGAGTATGACATTTTTTTTCTATTGTTCACGTTTGATTTCACAGCTGCTTCCACCTCCAGTCCGGACATGGCGCCGCACGGGAGTGGACATGGTGCCGGACGGGAGGTGGAAGCAGCGGTAGCGGTACCAGGAGGATTCACGCTTCTGTGTTTACCAACAGAAGGAATCCTCTTCCTGTAAATGTCACTGTACTACCCACCCCTTGCGTTTATAGCTGCGTTTAGTTACTTAGTCATAGAAACGCACTAAAATGCAGCTATATTTGCAATTTGCAATTTTCGTTGCGTTTTTGAACATCTCATTGAACTCAATTGGTGAAAAACGCAGTGAAAAACGCAAAAATAATTGACATGCTGCGTTTTTGTGGGCACCAAAAAAACGCTGTGTGCAGACAGCAAAAATGAAAAAATAGACTTTGCTGGGGAAGCAAAGTCATGCAGTTTTCTGAACAAAAACGCACCCGAAAAACGCACAAAAACGCCGCGAAAAACGCACTGTGCGCACATAGCCTTACAGGCCTGTCTCCAAAAGCAATCCTCTGGCCATCCGTTACTCCTCCCACTTTTGCTCTCAGCTCCTCTATAACCAGGAAGTATCTGATACTGTATATCTATTACTAACAAAGTCTATCTGCCTAGAATTCCTATACTTTACCTTACACTACATCCTACTTAACATTCTCCACTCTGCTCCTTCTATTACAACCTATATTCTTTCCTGAAGCTTATCTGCCTAATACACTTTACCATACATTTCTAACACATTGACAACACATAACAGATTCCATGTTCCATTACCACATTCATAGTTATTACAGCACAATACAATTGCAATTGGCTTTACCAGGCCTCAGTGCTAGGTACTCCAGCCGCTACCCAGTCTCTACTCTGCTATATCAGGAAACCGCATCCTCCTGCAGCAGCCCAGTCCATATACAACACACTTGCCATAATGCACATAGAACAGTATACAACTCAGTAGGAGTGGGGGCAACATGAATACCTCCTACAATAGCATAAGGGGTAAAGGAGGCTTTTTTAACTTTTTTTTTTTTAATTTTCCTTATATACAAGTCATTATATGGAAAAGACTATTTCCTAAAGGCCGCTTTACACGTAACGACATCACTAACGAGATATCGCTGGGGTCACGGAATTCGTGATGCACATCCGGCCTCGTTAGCGACGTCATTGCGTGTGACACCTACAAGCAACCGCTAACGATCCGAAAAACGGCAAAAATTGTTGATTGTTGGCACATTTTTCCTTTCCCAAATATCGTTGCTCATATTAGACACAGGTTGTTCGTCGTTCCTGGGGCAGCACACATCGCTACGTGTGACACAACAGGAATGACGAACAGCAGCGTTCCTGCGTCCTCCGGCAACGAGGTTGGAGTCACATTAATGCGGCTGCTCTCTACCCCTACGCTTCTATTGGTGGCCCGCTGTGTGACGTCGCTGTGACTCCTCACAAACCACCCCCTTAAAAAAGAGTTTGTTCGCTGGCCACAGCGACGTCGTTAGTAAGATATGTGCGTGTGACGCGTACTAACAATATTGTGTGCCACGGGCAGCGATTTGCCCGTGATGCACGCACGACTGGGGCGAGTGTGATCGCTAGCGACATTGCTAGCGATATCGCAGCGTGTAAAGCGGCATTAACATTTTTTCCTCTAACATTCATGTTATCCTCAGTTATGTATGTTGTCAGTCCATAAAATTGGTGTAATACTCTGACTTATGGATCTCTGCTGGGAACAATGTTGTCAGATATGTATCAAGACATCTTCCCCATGCTGTTCCCTTTCCATTTGAGCACTTTTCCCACCCAGTTCTGCAATTTTCATACATCCCAAGACGTCCTGGGAAGGTCTTCTGGAAAAATGTTACCCTTTCCCATTGACTTCCATTATGCTTGTTACTCGAGACGAGCACCTTAGCCTTCAGATTTGCTCAATTCGAGTAACATGCAGTCCGATTCAACTAACGAGCATCCGAACAGTCCAATTCGAGTAACCAGCACCCAAGCAGTCCGATTCGAGTAAGGAGTACCCGAGCAGTCCGATTCGAGTAACGAGCACCCGAGCAGTCCGATTTGAGTAATGAGCACCCGAGCAGTCCGATTAAAATAACAAGCATCCCAACAGTCCAATTTGAGTAACGAGCACCTGAGCATTCTGATTTGAGTAACAAGCACCTGAGCAGTCTGATTCGAGTAACGAGCACCCAAGCAGTTCGATTTGAGTAACGTGCACCTGACCAGTCCGACTCGAGTAAAGAGCACCCGAGAAGTCTGATTCGAGTAAAAAGCCCCCAATCAGTTTTGATTTGAGTAACGTGCACCTGAGCAGTCCGACTCGAGTAACGAGAACCCCAGCAGTCCGATTTGAGTAACAAGCACCCGAGCAGTCCGATTTGAGTAATGAGCACCCGACCAGTCCGATTCAAGTAACGAGCATCCGAACAGTCCAATTCGAGTAATGAGCACCCAAGCAGTCCGATTTGAGTAACGTGCACCTGAGCAGTCTGATTCGAGTAACGAGCACCCAAACAGTCCGATTCGATTAACAAGCACCCGAGCTGTTCGATTCCAGTAATGAGCACTCGAGCTGTCTGATTCTATTAACGAGCACCTGAACAGTCCGATTTGAGTAACGAGCACTTGAGCAGTCTGATTCCGGTAACGAGCACTTGAGCATTTTAGTGCTCGCTCGTCATCACTAATAATAATGTTAGAATATTTTCTAAAAATGCCAGATCTCTGGTGTCCTACATTTTTTTAATGACTTGTAGACTTTTATTAATCTTTCCTTCTTTAGGTACACTAATAATAACCTCTATTAAATATTGATGTCATAGTAGTGTTGATTTTTTTTGTGCTTGTAAAATACTATTCAACAGCACAACAGGTTGCAGATAGAATAAGAACAGGTCTATTTGTATACACAGCGCATCCCGGTCTGTTCATTATTTGTTTTTAATAAAGTAAGTGCATGAAGGCTCACAACACCGACAGGATGCTACCATATATTGGTGACAGGTGGTAGGTAGCTCAGTGTTGTTATTAAATGCCGAGTGGCACTGCAAGTACCACTGTGTTCTGACACCGACAGGTGGTACAGTATGAAAAATAACAACTGGCAACGACGGCTCTGGAGATGTGCAGGGAGATAACACTTACTGATTTCAGCAATCATTTCTTAGGATAGTTTTTTTTATTAATTTTATGAAGTTTAACAATTTTGCACAATTTTAGCATTTTTTCTTTCTTGTTTTGATGTAAGGGTTAAATAGATTTAAGCTCCACTAAGCGTTGGCAATGTGCAATTAAGCATTTCCTGTACAGCAGCGGTAACGTCTGGGAAATGCCATTTATGTGGCAGTCCTTAGAGTCCACGCTTTACCCACATAATCTATCCATATGTTGCCTTGGTAAATTAAAAATAAAGGCTGCTATTTGTCTTCGAGCTTAGAAGACACGTGCACATCAATTCATAACTGATGCATTTGGATTTCCATTTTGGAAGATGTAATAAGTCAGTAAGTCCCCTATAAAAGAAACCTTTATCTCTCTTTGGTTTAGTGCCATGATTTCTCTTTATTTGGGTTTGGTCCTTATGGAGGATCTGTTTTCAGATGAACTCCAACAAATCCAATACATACCTGCTCTCCCAAATTTGCAGTGTTTCTCTTATTAAAAGGGATTTTAAAAAACTCTACCCACAAACAGACATTTCTGGAACTGGAGTTGTCCCACGCAGGACTGGGGCTGGACTAAAGCATCCCTTTATTACCAACACTAAGGGGTACTTTGCACGTTGCGACATCGCTACTGCGATATCGTCGGGGTCAAATCGAAAGTGACGCACATCCGGCGCCGGTAACGATGTCGCAACATGTAAAGCCTAGATGCGCCGATAAACGATCGTAAAAGTGTCAAAAATCGGTGATCTGTGTAGTGTTGGTCATTTTCATAATGTCGCACCAATAGGAGATATGATGTTGTTCCTCGTTCCTGTGGCAGCACACATCGCTGTGTGTGAAGCCGCAGGAGCGAGGAACATCTCCTTACCTGCCTCCACCGGCTATGCGGAAGGAAGAAGGTGGGCGGGATGTTTACGTCCCGCTCATCTCCGCCCCTCCACTTCTATTGGCCGCCTGCCGTGTGATGTCACTGTGATGCCGCACGACCCACCCCCTTAGGAAGGAGGCGGGTTGCCGGCCAGAGCAACGTCGCAGGGCAGGTAAGTGCGTACGGCAGCTATCACAAGATATCGAATGTGCGTACTATCGTGCTCGGCATCGCTAGCCGATGATAGCGATGTCGCAACGTGCAAAGTACCCCTAAGGTTGGTAACTATTAAATCCTGACTGATCCAACCACAATACATACCTTAACCTTGATAGTCAGGACAAAATGTTAGTAGGAACAGAGCTTTACATTCTATAATGAATTTTCTAGTCCCACAAAGAACTGTTGAAGGTGTTGACTAGAGATGGATTATGGATGAATTTATTTCAGTAGAATTGGAGTCCCTACATATTTAATAAAATGGCTGACAGGTTCGGTATTCATTTTGCTGAAGTGTACAGAGTTGAAAAAAGGTTAAGAAACATAAAGGACTAAATTCTCACCTCACTGCTCATCTGTCTTGGTACCCCGGTGCCTTTGGGGCCTGTTGTCCATCTGTCTAGTTCTCAAAGTCTCTTCTTTTCTTTCCACAGTGGTGTCTTCACGCTAGTACAGGACATCTGTCTGTGACCAGGCCTCGGAGGTGACGGTGCATCGTAATACCATGACCTCTGAGACCTGACCATGGCCAATCCTGTTCTAAAATCCTCAGAGGTCACAGTATGTTGTACCATCATAACCTCTCAGGCCTGGTCGCAGCCAGAAACCATGTTCTACAGCTCCTGCACTTGTTGATACAGCTTTTTTCACAGATTGCACAGTATGTCTGTTCTCAAAATGGCTACAGATGGAAGAGCATGTGAACCGACCTGTCCACCAGGCTCATCCAATTGAGAAACAATATATAATGTGGCAAGAGTGCTACAACATTTAGAGATTACATTAAGCTCTCAACTGTCCCGTATCTAGTGGACAGTTCTAAATTGACACAGATACAGTTGAACATAAAGCTGGAACAGAGAGTAGTCAGATTCCTACTACTGTATATCGTTCTGTTTAAGTAGAGACCGAAAGACCTGGAAAGACCTTCAGGTCATATGACATCATCAGGATATGGGACTATGCAAGAGAGACCAACTCAATAGCAGAAGAGTATGGATACGATAGGTCACACAGGCAAGAGGGATGCCTGTTTGGGGGCCACTATGTGGATTTCATAGCATGTGCAAATGCAAACATTCCTTTGTATGAATGGCATCATATTGTATGGCGTTGAACTGTGTGGGGTTCATTCAGTGTGGGAAACTATGAGGAAATCATACTGTGTGGGAAGACTATCAGAGACATCATACTATTGAGAGGATTTACTGTGAGGGGGCATCTTATTGTGTGGCGGGGATAATACTGTGTGTGAGGGATACTGGGGGCTTAATATTGTATGTGGAGACACTGGGGGTCAACATAGCAATACTAGAGACCTGTGAAAGCAATAGTTACTTCAAAGGGTCAACCGTAGCTCATGGTGATATGTTTTAATAGAAAACTACACCATGGGCAACATTAATCCATCACCATGGTCTCCCCCATATAGAGAGCGAATGTTACATCTGCTGAAAAATGAGCCTTTAATTTAGGGAACTGTTACATGAACGTGTAAATGAGTATGGTCTGTAGAAAGTGGTGTGGCCTACAAAAGAGGTTTGTCCTCTAGAAAACCGAGAACCTGTTATTAAAGGGGTTATCCGGCTTATTTTGACTTTTTTTTATTATTACCTATTGGGCTACATTGGGGAAGGTAAGTAGATAGTGAGTGACCACTTACCTGCCCCGCTGTCAGCCCCTCTCCCCCGGCACAGAGTGGTCATGTGACCGCTCCTGCCGTGATTTTGCTGCTTCCGGTCATTTCATATCAACATGGGCAGGACCATGTTGACATGGAAATCTGGGAACAGCTTGTTGCCGTCCTGCTGGGCGGGTACAGTGTGTGGAGTCCCTGCCCCCCTTCCCTGCACCTTCCCACACATTCCCCCGCACCCCGTACTCTCCCCGCCCACGGTGTCACTGCCAGCACCGGGCCCCCTGCTTACAGTGCTTAGGATAGCAGGAGTGCCCGTGCAGTCTGTGTCCCGCTCCCTGCCAGCCTCGTGGCTGCTCGCACTGCAGTGTATCAGCAGCTTCTCACAGTGCCTGCAGCCGCGGGGATGACGAGCGCTGCCATCAGGAGGTTAGATGAGATCATTACCTCCTGTGACGATCTCCTCCTCTGCCGACGTCACCGCTGTCACTGCCTTCTATGCTCGCCGCGTTCTCACATCACATCTCGCGGGCGGCCCGAGACTGTCACTAGCGGTGACGTCACGGGCTCTCGTGATACTGCTGAGAATGCGGCAGGCATAGAAGTCAGTGACGGCGCTGACGTCAGTCTGGCGCCCTGGACAAGCCAGGACGTCACAGGTACTGCAACAACACACCCCACACCCCGGTTAGGAACACCAAAGTCAGACACAAATCCTTGTTGCCTCCCTCCAGAGGCTGATGTCCACACCAGGTGGGGTGGAGCAGGGGTTGGCTCCACCCACCGAGGAGTTCACAGTCCTGGAGGCGGGAAAAGGAAGGCAGTTTAGTTTAGAGAACAGTTTGGAGAGTGGAGGAAGTGGTAGTGGAGGAGCTGACTGGCCATGTCCGGGTACGTGGCCCGGGCACAGAAACAGCAAGGTTGGCAGACGGTGGTGACCATCTGCAGGCGAGGCCGATTGACGCACAACCGTAAGGACCGGGGATGGGCGGTGGCCCGCCGGTACCGGACCGGGGAGCAAAGAGAGGCCAGCACCATTCGGCAGGGCCTACGGACCCCGACCAGGCTTGGAGTCGCCATTAAACCTGTCAAATCTGTCAGCGACGGGAACCTCCGGGGTTTCCCAGCAGTAAAGACCCGACTAAAGGCAACCGCTCAACCGTGAAGGGAAATACAGCTACCGCCACAGCTAGAGTTCCCAGGGCCAGCGCCTGCGGGCAAAAGGGGCTCCTCTGGCAAATATACCGCTGGGGAGCGGGTTACCGGTGGGAAGCCATCGGGGCCGAGAACATAACACCGGTGCAGGGAGAGACAGTTACCGCCAACCTACCGGGAGTGATCGCCGCAGCCGTCTGTGGGACTTGTCCATCCAGCCATTTGTTTTACCAGAGACTCAGTGTCCGTTACTGGCTGAGTAAGTACCACCGTGCCGACTGGCACTGCGCTGCCCCTGCGACCCTGCACCCGGCCAAGCCCCGCCATCCACCTTACAGCCAACAACTCCGGGCCCCGGGACTACCAAAATCCCCTTACCCACGGAGGGGAGAGAAAACATCCCAGCTGCTAACTGTCATCGCTCCCGGGATCCCCATACAGAGCAGCGGTGGTGCCCCAACCTCACCACACACCGTGGGTGGCATCACAAACTGACATCCCAAACCCCAACAGACCACCCCTTTCACTCACGGGCGAGGAGCGCCGCTCGAGTCCCCGGATCCGGCCCACCGCTCGAGCCACCGAGCAGCAGCAGCAGCCGGACCCGAGCCGCAAGCACGGTCGAGCAGCGCACCCCCCGCCCACGACATCAGCAGTGCAGGAGATCGTCACTGCAGGTAATGATCTCATTTAACCTCCTGCCAGCAGCGCTCGTCATCCCCTGCAGTGACCTGGGCTATTTATGTTAGCTCAGGTCACTGCACTGGTCTCCCAGACAATGGGGAACATTCTGTTCTTCATTGACTAGGACATTGACTATGGTATGGATGTCGTGGGACCCCCTTATTGGATTACGCCGGACCCGGATTTGATTGTTCTTTTCAATAAATTGGTGAAAGAGGGAATGTTTTGGGGAATGATTTTTCAAATAAAACTTTTTTTGTTGTCTATTTTTTTTTTTTATTACTGACTGGGTTGGTGATGTCGGGTGTCTGATAGACGCATAACATCACTAGCCCCAGGGCTTGATGCCAGGTGACATTACACATCTGGCATCAACCCCATTTGCCACCGCACCAGGGCAATGGGATGAGTTGGGGCAAAGTGCCAGGATTGGCACATCTATTGGATGCGCCACTTCTGGGGCGGCTGCGGCCTGCTATTTTTAGGCTGGGGAGTGTCCAATAACAGTGGACCTCCCTAGTCTGAGAATACCAGACCACAGCTGTCCGCTTTACCTTGGCTGGTGATCCAATTTGGGGGGGACCCCACGTTTTTTGCTTTAAATTATTTATATAATTTAAAATAACAGCGTGAGGTGCCCTCTGTTTTGGATTACCAGCCAAGGTGAAGCTGCCAGCTGTGGTCTGCAGGCTGCAGCCGTCTGCTTTACCCTAGCTGGCTACAAAAAGTAGGGGGGACCCCACATTGTTTTTTTTTAATTATTTATTTTTTGGCTAAATACAAGGCTAAGCACCCTTTAGTGCCACATGAAAGTCACTAAAGGGTGCCAGCTTAGAATATGCGGGGGGGTGGGACATTATATAGGTCTTTCTCATCTATCTATCTATCTATCCCATTCATTCATCCCTCTATCTCTCTGTCTCTATCTATCTATCCATCTCTATATCTACTCATCTATTTATCTTTCTTGCTGCTTCTGTTTTTTGCGGTCCGCAAAAAAACGCAAGGCACACGGATGACACGGATGCATCCGTGAAAAAACAGACCTTTTTTTGCGGACCGCAAAAACTGAACGGTCATGTGAATGTAGCCTACATGTGTTCTCTATGGGGGTAGGGGTCGGTACAGAACGATGGTGGGGGGGTCGGTACAGAGCGCCGTTTTGTGTGTGTGGGTGGGGTGCAGAGCCCGATGTGCGTGTGTAGTGCAGAGCCCGATGTGTGTGTGTGGTGCAGAGCCATATGTGTGTGTGGGGCGCAGAGCCCGATGTGGGGCTGTTATTTCCATTGCTAGAGTGATAACAGGTCAGGTGCTGGGGCAGAATACTGACAGGGAATGTGTGTGCAGGAGGCGGGCAGGGGGCAGGACTGGCAGGGTGAGGGGCTGGATAATGAGGGCGGTCGGTGCCAGCTGTGACTGGGAGGTGTGGCACAGGAAGAGGTCATGTTTGCTGGAGCTGAATGTAAACAAGGAGCTGCAGAGAATAAAGGGTGAATTCAAGAGGAACAAAAGTTAGAAAAGAAAAAATAACAATGTAGGGGTGATTTATATGACAATACAACACAGATAAACTGAAAAATGTTTGGTAAGCTAATGTCGGACAACTCCTTTAAGAAATGTAATCTCTGTTTCTGAGATCGATGATCGTACATTTGTCACTTTCCCTGAACAACTCCACAAAACTCCATTGTACACTTATATATTACTTGTGCTATTTATTTTACCGTGACTTCATTTACTTTACTAATGTACTTTCTTATATAAATATATTATGCTTGCAGATTTAGGATTCTGCTGGGAGCTGAATATATCAGCATGCTGTTCAGACAGTGGCTTTTTTGACTGAGTCAACGTGCTGTGTCTACAGAAATGATGCATGTGATGGACATCTCAGGAGAGAATGCTAATGATGAGCAAAACATTTGACTAATTATATTTGTATGTGCAGTTTGCAGCATGTGACTGATGATAATTGTTTAACTGCACCACTTTACTGCAGGTGCAAACAGCTCTTATGTAGATTTGTATTGTGCGGCGTGTTCACATGTAATGTGGCCTTCAATACTATAAAGCTCATAGTAAAGTATTGTTATACTGATTAGATGGATCACATAACACCATGTGGCGGACTCTCTACATTTCAAAATTATAGCCAAAATTGGATAAGAAGAGATTTTATTTTTTCTTATTAAAATCAGTGGCCATGGAAACAAGCTATCTGTAACGACTGACTTATTGCAGCGACTGTTTCCATGGTGATATGTCTTGTTGGGGGTCATTGATATGCCTACATTATGTCTGCCAGAAGATGACGCAAGGCAAATATTGGTCAAGCTGCATTTCGGGGGGTGTAGTCACTTTATCCCCACTCCTACTGTGTTTTATGCTGGTTTATGTGCTTTATCCCAATGTAAAGTAGCATAATGTATTAAGGTTGTGCAGATGTAGCAGTGTTAGACACTTCCTAGTTACAGAGGGAGCTGGAGGAGTGACAGATGGCCAGTGGGTTTTTAGAGAGGCGGGCCTTTTAGATGCCAGTTCTGTAGTGGGGTTCCTGAAGTGAAAACGTGACCTTGTAACTTGTGTCCTTCAGAATGCCTGTAGGTATCCTCCAAGGGTCTGGAGCCTACGGCTCACCTTGGAATGGGCTTGGTAGAGTCCAGGGACTAGATGGCCGTCAGGGTTAACTAACTTGGACAGGCTAAAGGAAGTTGAGTGACTAGAAGATGTCTGGGGCAGCGGAGATGAAGAAAGTTAGCTGAAGAGTAAGAAAGAGAAAGGAGGAGGCGTATGCCTGGCAGCTGGAAGACTAGGTCCCAAAATGCAGGATAGGCCAAGACTGAGTTCCCTGGAAGAAAGTGGCAGCAGACCAATATAAGTGTGGCCATGTCTGTCATGAAACTGGAAGACCTAATAAACTGTATACTGTTGTTTTTCAAAGAGTTCTCCAGTGTCCTGTGTGTCTCTACAATGGTGACTGGCTGCGGGGTGGTGAATGCTGTCTTGAATATAGTAAGTTTCACACACCCCACCCAAAGCGGATTGCAAGCACTGGCTCTCTCTGGCGAAGGAGTGTGGAGCCCTTACAGACAGGCATTCGCACCTTCCTTCAAGTGGAGCTGCGAGCAGGGTCGCTCTCTGCACAACCTGTCAAGACAAGCTGCAGGGAAGATGCCTGAGATGGACAAGGTACGGGTCATGGAAACAAAGAATACATGACAAGACCTGAAGCCAAGTGCGAGCCACATTGTGGGTGGTACTGAAAAAAAAGAGCACAAAGTGCTACCCTTTGTGCTCAGAAGCTGGCCATTGGGAAACACCCCATGCTCAGTGGTGCCCTCCTCCAATGGGAGCACCAGAGGGAGAGAGAAAGAGCGTGAAATGCTGCTCTGTGTATTCAGAAACTGGGGATTAAGAAAAACCTTATGTTTAGTGGTGCCCACCTCTGGAGAGTGCACTATAGATAGAAAGCCTGCTCTTCCCGATAACCTGATGGGAAACGGGTGGAAGCTCTGAAGAAACGTGAGTAAAAGCCGGAAGAAGCCCCACTTTAGAGGGTGCGACCCGAAAAATGGAGATTTTCCCAACAAAATCAATCAGCACTATTTTTTTCCCAAGGTTGCAAAGGATGGAGAGAGACTGGGCTGAAGAATCTTTCCTTGCTAGAGACGGCCGATGGTAATGGTTACGTGCCCATAGTGGTAGCGGCCGTCAAATCTGGCAAGACAGTGTTGCCCAGATAGCCGGAGAGGCAAAGGAATGGTGGCCAGGAGAGCTGCAGCTTTGGAAGAAAATGACTGCAGACTGGGACCTTTGTTGACAGCTGATGGCCACAATGGAAGTGGCCCTATCACTGAAGGCAGCGGCTACAGAGACGGTTCCTCGGCAGCCCCTCGGACAACGTCTCGGACAACTACAGGTGGTCTGGCCAGAACAGAAACCTGAGCCCAAGAAACCACATCTGCCCCAAAGGGGCCCCTGGCAACCAAACCACCATTACCTATGGCCGCAGTAAGTGGACTATCAACTTTGAAACCCTTGACCAAGCAGAAACCAAATGGGTGGCCTGGGTGATTGAGGGAAAGAAGAAATGGGAGGCTTGAGTACAAGGACATTTGGTGCTCCAGGGTGGTGGTGCAGTCAGCGGCCATGTGACCCATGTGGTAATCCGGCACCTCGATCATAGACGTGGCTATGGATTCATCCAGGAAAAAGGGACCAGAGAGAGAAGGTGTACATGAATGGTGGCTTTGTGTGAGAAGGTCCCGCATTAACCTGTGGAGACCAACTCTATTTTGTGAAAGAGGACGGGTTCCGTGTGTGGTATGCGGTGGCGAGGTGCTGTGGGCAGAAGATGTGCTCTCCAGTGGAGCTCTGCCATCCTCACTGGCGCAGTGCACCCGCCACCCCAGTGGCAAGAAGGAGGCCGACTTCCTAGGAGCAGTCCTTGAAGCCCACCATGGAATGGATAAGCCAGCGGGCCTACTATGTATTGTAACTATTGATGGGCGAACCTGGACTGTAAAATTCCTGATCCACAGGACATACATAGTATCTGGGCACCGACCTTGGGCTTGGAGTTCTTAGGGAACTCAGGGTAACTATCCGGATCCGGCCACCCACATAATTAAAAAAAAAGAAAGGAAAAAGAAAGAAAATAAGGATAAGCAGAAGCGTTATACTTACAGTCTCCCGCGCAGTGGTAGTACTACTTCCAGGGCCGCTCATTATCCTCACGCATATTCACTGCTTCCCCTGCCCACCGTCAGTCCCAGCATCTGTGATTGGTTGCAGTCAGACAGTGCCCCCACCATGTGCTACAGCTTGTCTGACTACATGGAATCGCGCATGCTGTCTGCGTACCTATAGTGGTGTAATAATATATTAAAAAATTGGCATAGTGTCCCCTCATATTATGATACCCAGCACAGATAAAGCCTGCGGCTACAGGCTGCAGCCCCTAGATATGTGCTTATATTGGCTGTGTATCAAAATACAAGAGACCTCATGCAGCTTGTTTTTATTATTTAAAAAATTTAAAAAAAAATGGCGTGCAGTCTCCCACAATTTTGATACCAAAATTAATTCTGGATATCTGCCCAGATGCCGATCCCCATATTAGTCTATGGGGACCCAAACAATGCGCTTTAAAATAATGGTAGAAAGTCTGCACCAGAAATGTGTGCACCAGATCTCTGCACCAAATTTGCATCGCCAATCAGAAAACTGCACCGAAACGGCTTCAAAACCATTTTTGTGTGTTTTTTTGCCAAGAGATGCAGATTTGATGCTGAAATTAATACACCAGATTCCTGCACCAAATCTGCATCTCCTGGCAAAAAAATGGAGTTTTCTGCCAGAAAATTCAAGTCTGTGAACTAAATTCACCTGAGTTTCATGAGGTTACCTGAGGTCAGTTTACCTTCAATCACAGGTGGGGTATCATGGGAACCTCCAGCTGTTATCGCAGATAAACTGAGTGATGTCACCGCTCACAGCTGCGGCTCAGTTAGTCTCTGCCTGAAGTCACAGTGTGTCATCAATTTCTGTGCACTGTGTCTTCAGTATGTAGCAGAACCAGAATCATTATGGGCACTTGTGTGGATTACATCAGATCTGGGTGTTTGGGGGATTAAGAAAAGGGTGATGGAGGGTGAGTTTTTTTGTATTTTATTTCAAATAAATGATTTTTTCAGTGTTTGTGTTTATTTCTCTTCACTTACAGATTAATAATAGAGGGTAGGGTCTCATAGATGCCTCCCATTACTAATCTATAGCTTACTGGCAGCTGTGAGCTGTCATTAACCCCTTATATTACTGCGATTGCCACCACTCCAGAGCAACAGAGATGAGCCTGGTAAAGTGCCGGGATTGTCACATATAGTGGATGTGACAATTCTGGGTGGTACAGGTGCTATTTTTAGGCTAGGGGGGCTCAATTACCATGGGCCTTTCCAGCCCAAGAATACCAGCCCCCAGCTGTCGGCTTTATCATGACTGGATATCAAAATTGGGGAGGCCTGCATGCCTTTTTTAAAATTATTTATTTAAATAATTTTAAAAAAGCCGCATGGGGGGCCCTCTTATTTTTATACACAGCCAAGATAAGCACACAGCTGGGGGCTGCAGCCTGTTGCTGTATGCTTTATTTGTGTTAAGTATAATATTGGGTGCCCTTATGGCAATTTTTTCATTTATTTATTATTATTTATTTAGAGCGGTCCTGGAAGTAGTATTACAGCTGCGCTGGAGACTCGGTAAGTATAATGCACCAGTTTTAATCCCCCTAGCCGTCGTTCAGCAAGGAAAAGAGAAAATGCACTAGATGGCGGCACCACACTGCAAACAGGAGGAGGTGTACTTACAGAAGTCATGTGGAGTCTATGTCTTGTTGAGACGGGCAGTGCTCACTCCGTGTGTAGTCCCAGGATTAGATAAAGATTCTAAAAAAGTTAGAAGTCATGGGGCACTCAGCCTTCAGTCCAAGATTTATTGTTCAAAATGAAGTAACATGAACAAATAACAGCAAGGGGGGGGAGCAGTGGGGGAGAGCATAACGGACGACTGCCGTTTCACGCCGACTAGGACCAAGTCAAGTGGTTCAAGTGGACCCGTGGAAGCGCTTAGTTGGTGTGAAACGGCCGTCGTCCGTTGAGCTCTCCCCCACCGTTTCCCCTCCCTTGCTGTTATTTGTTCATATTACTTCATTTTGAACAATAAATCTTGGATTGAAGGCTGAGTGCCCCGTGACTTCTATCTTTTTTAGAATATGCATCTAATCGCCCTAGCCCTTTCTACCATTATTTTAAAGTGCATTATTTGGGGCCCCATAGACTTATATGGGAATCGACATCTGGATAGATATGCGGAATTAATTTTGGTTACAAACTGGGGTTTTTTAAAAAATCAAGTTGGACCCCTCGATTCTGTATATCTGAAGATTCACCCATCACTAATGGTGACCAACAAGCCTTCTGTACCAAAAAGTGTGAATTGTGTCAATTAAAGGTTTTATGCCAGTGTTGTGTTGTAGGAGGGGGTTGCGTCCCCATACTGTTTTATGGTATTCTCCTGTGCTGTTGAAGATGTGTTTTACACTAAGAATATTATTATTTCATTGAATATTATAAGTGAAGTGCTAGTGAAGTGTGGGCCCCCAATGTAGTAGAGCCAGGACCGTATAGCGGCCAGCGCCATCTAGTGGTCGGGCAGGAGCAGCGATGTTAGATGTTAGATAAGATAGGATTGAGCCTAGTAAAGGAGGAATGACAGGTGCAACTGGGTTGGCTAGCGGTGCAGCCCTCTTGGAGTGCCAGTTCTGAATAAGGTCCGAGTTAGAGAAGATATGGCTACAGTGTCAGTGCCAATCAGGGAACCCTGGGGAAACCTCGATGGGTCCAGGGACTACGGGTTACCCCGGTGGGCTCAGGGAATTAGACAGCCATCAGGACCCAAAATCGGACGCAGTAAGAAGAAGAGTGGGGGAACAGAGACACAGGCCCGGCAGCTTGAGGACGAGATCCAAGATAGCTGGGATAGGTCGAGAGAAAGTATTCCAAAATACAATAATAGCAGAACCGTGAGAAGTTGAGGCCATGTCTGTCATAGTGGTGAAAAGAATAAACTGTTCAAGTTTGGTTTGGCAAGAGAACTCCAGTGTCACGTGTTTCACTACTTCGTCTATGATGAGTACCGGCAGTGGAATGATGGACATCAGCCTGAAGGAACCAGTAAGTGTCACACACCACACCTGAATTCATACACACACACTGACTCTCTCTGGAAAAGGAGCACAGAGCCCATATGGCCCGGTACCCATGCCTTCTGTGACGCCCTGGGCAAGCCAGGGGTCACAGGTCATCACACCACCACACCCTACATCCCAGTAGGAACACCAAAGCTACTAAAATCCTTGTTGCCTTCCTCCAGGGGCTGATGTTCACACCAGGGGGTGGGCCAGGCGGTTGGCTCCGCCCACCGAGGAGTACACAGCCCTGGAGGCGGGAAGAACCAGGCAGTCAAGCGAGGGAGGTGAAGGAGTAAACAGTGGAGTGGTAGAGGAGCTAAGTGAAGTGAAAGTGAAGTAGTAGTGGAGCAAAGAAGAAAAGAGTAAAAGTGAGGGTAGAAAAGCCTGAAGTTGGTCCGGCTGTGTGCAGGACAGGTCAGCAAGGTCAGCAACGGCGGTGACAGTCCGGAGGGGGACTGCTCGGAGGTTGCTGGAAGGACCGCAGACGGGTAGTGGCCCGGCGGTCTGGAGCAGTATACGAAGAACAGTCAGCACCAGGGCAGGGGCCTCTCGGACCCCGGCAAGGCTTGGAGTCGCCGTAAATTTGCCAAATCCGTCAGTGAAGGGGACGTCTGTCTCCAAACAACCAAGTCCCGATTGAAGGCAACAGTCCGACCGTTACAGAGAGACACCGCCACCGCCAGGGCACCAGTTTCTCAGGGCCAGCGCCTGCGGGCAAAGTAGGGCTCCTCCGGCCCATATCCAAGCCGGGGAGCGGGTTACCGGTGGGAACCCATTGCTACCAACACAGAAATATTAGGTGCAGGACAAAGGGACATCACCGTCACCTACTGGGAGAGCAAGTGCAGCCGTCCGTGGGAACCGTCTTTCCAGCCGTGTGGTTTACCGAAAAACTGTGTCAACGTCTCAGGCTGAGTGAGTACCACAGTGCCGCAAGGCACAGCGCTGCCCCCGCGTCCCTGCGCCCACCAAGCCCTGCATCTCCCACCTCATCACCGGGCCCCGGGATCACCAACCCCTACCCACGGAGGGGCAACACAACAACTGGCTGCTCCATACCATCCTTCCCGGGATCCCCATACAGAGCAGCGGTGGTGCCAACAAATCACCACAACCGTAGGTGGCGTCACGGACAATAAACCAATCCCTATACCCAAAACCCCCTTTCACTCACGGGCGAGGAGCGCCGCTAAAGTCCCCGGGATCCGGCTCATCGCTCGAGCCACCGAGCAGCAGCAGGCCGCAGCAGCCGCGGCAGCCGGACCCGAGCAGCAGTGGGAAAGTGCAGCGTCCCCTCCTCCACCCGCGACACTTCCTTCAAGTGGCATTGTGAGCATGGTTGTTCCCAGCACAACCCATCAAGAGGGGCTGCAGGAAAGACATCTGGGATGAAAAGACTACTGGCCATTGAAACAAAGATATCAGGACATGGCCTGGAACTGGAAGTGAGCCCCACCCATCGTGGGTGGTACAAAGGAAAATGACGAGCGCAAAGCTGGACTCTGTGTGCTTGGAAGATGGGGATTAAGAAATGCCAGTGGTGCTCATGTCCGGTGGGTGTACTGAAAAGAGAGAGACTTCCCTTCCAGTGAAGCTGCTGGGGAATGGACGGTGGCTTTAAAGAAATAGGCAGAGGAGCCAGAAGAGGCCCCACCCTGGAGGGAGCGGCCCAGAAAATGTAGATTCCCACAACAATACAGGCAGGTGCCTTTATCTGAGTGGACGCCAAAGGAAGCTGGTGGGATGATGGCCAAGGCTCAGTCGTTGAAAGAGGGGGCTGTTGATGAGTTGGATGGTCATGAGGGCCATGACCTGGGATCCCAAGTACCTCGGTTAGTGGGTGACTTTACAGGTCACAGCTTTGGGGACATTAAGTATAGGTGGACCTGGAATGAGTCACTCACAGCCTGATACCAGCTGCTAGATGCAATTAGGGAGGTGACTTATTTTGTACAGTAACTTGGGCACGGATAAATCTTGTAGGCCACAACACAGGACTGGGTCTTTATTGAGAGGGCCATGAATGAGCATGGTCATCTGCTCCGGGCCAATCGCCCTTACCCTGAGGGGCTACAGGTGGTATTCCTGAAACTGGAAGGTCCCTAGACGATATACACAGCCCACATCCTTCAAGTTGAATTAACTTTTGAAGGAGAGGTGTATAGCTTTCACAGCGCTTGGGCGGCACAAGCACGGGTCCAGGAGGAAAAAGAGGATGGTCATAGTTTGCTTGGTACTGCCAACATCTCAGTTCCAAACACCCCAATTGTGCTGGTTGCACCCAATTTTGCAGGACTGTTCTGTGTCCCATATGGAGTAACACTGGAGATGCGATCCCTGAAGCTGGCCCAGAGAGGCTAAAGTTGGCATTTGTTTTTCCCCCCCTTCCCAAATTGTTTTGCACATGTTGTGCTCCCCTTTGCTGGAAGGCAGAACCTTGAGCGGCAACACTGCCGATCACTTATAGACTTTGCCCTATGGTCTTTACCCCATGGACTTTGCCCTAAGGATTTCCCTCTTATCTCCCAATGGTCCTGGGCAATGCCATGCTCCAATGGACTGGTATCCACACAGAGGGGAGGGAGAGGAAGGAAAGTATGCACTGTAATGCGCCTTACCTGGAGTGGATAGGCTTATGGACACTACTGCCGAAGGCAGGGAAGGGCTGTTGCCTATGGACAACTGCATGTTTTAAAGCCACACTCTCGTCTGACTTACGGATGAGTGAAATGAACTTTGGCTTTTGGCCATCACTGGTATGGGCTCCAAAAATAACTCTTTAATGTTTTACATTTGTATATATTAAAGTTATGATCGGGGATGACCATATTTAAATGGGGAGGTGTGAAGGAGGTGGTTGCACCCCCATACTGTTTCATGCTATTCTCTTGTGCTGTGAAAGTTGCACATTTCCACCTCCAAGGCAGGTAGAATTGTGTATAATAATGCACTCTTCAACTGAACACGGCTAATATACTGTTCCTGAATATGGGCCCTTTTCTGTCTGTGACTGCCAGTTGGTGCCATATACCGCATGACACTTTGAGGAGTTTTATTGACTCCATGGATAGATGTGTAGATAGCAACTTGAGCCCTTTAATTAGGTGGTTTAATAATTGGCTTGTGTTTGCTACAATAAATGGAATAGGTAGCTGTTTCTTCAAGTATAGGGATGTTATCTCTTTTATTTTATATATCCATTTGATCAACGATGAAGCTTATTCTGACTTTCTCTTTGTTCCACAATAGCTCGATCATTTTCTATCAGATGTTGTAACTGTGTAGCAGTGAAGTGATTTATGGTTGACTGCTCTAACAGCTGGTTTTGAAATTCAACCAGCTCCCTATTGTATTGAGAAAAGTGTTTATTTCAAATTTAGTTTAGCATTTTACATTTTAGTCATTAACTCATTAGGAGCCATAGAAATAAAAAAATATTTAAAATATTAAGCGTCAAAATGCACAGTAGATGGTAACAGTTTCAACTAAGATTTACAAGTTGACAGTTCCTAAACCTCAAAAATTATCACATGATTAATCACGTTGGCCATACACGTTAGAGCAGGGCACCAGCTGACCACATAAATATGTATAGGAACCTTTTGACTCTCCTCCGATCAATGTTGTCAAGGATAAAGAAGGATCAAGCAAGATGAAGTTAAATATAAATGGTTTTTACATGTTAGCGGCTACTTTTACTTAAAATAATTACACCAAGTTTCAGTCAGCATATCTTTATTAAAGATTGAACTAGATGGACCTAGTTCTTTTTTCAACCTATATAACTGTTTTTCCAGAATTAAGCCCTCCCCCAAAAAAATAAGCCCTAGCAAGAATGTTCAGCATTTTCAGCATAAGGCTTAAATATAAGCACTACCCCGAAAATAAGCCTTAGTCGGGTTCAATAATGAAGCATCCATGCAGCTAAAAAAGTAAAAAAAAATGCTGCAGAACACTTCATTATAGATAGCAGACACTCCCAAAAGACATACGATAAAAGATTCCGCAATCATACTCACCAGACGCCGAACGGGAGGACCTGCGGTGGAATGCACACCCACACACATCAGATCACACACCCACACACATCAGATCGCACACCCACACACATCAGATCTCACACCCACACACATAAATCTGCACACCCACACACATCAGATCGCATACCCACACACATCAGATCACACACCCACACACATAAATCTGCACACACAATCAGATCTCATACCCACACACATCAGATCGCACACACACAAACCTCAGATCACAATCAGAAGCAATCCGTATCACCAGATGTGGCGAGCGAGTGTGTGTGTGCAATCTCATGCGTGATTGTGTATGCGACCTGATGTGTGTGTGTGTGTGTGTGTCAGTATGAGTGTGTGTTTGCGATATGATGTATGTGAGTGTGTTGGCTAGAAGCAGGGGAGGACCGCGTGGAGCATACCTGATGAGAGCGCCCACCAAAGATCGCAGGAGGACCTGATAGCCACGCAGACGCCCGGGATCTGGTAAGTATGAGTCTCCTGGTAAGGGGGGGTCTGCTTTTTTTGGGGGGGTAAACTTACCCCCAACCATGTTTCCCCAAGAATAAGACCAACCCAAAAATAAGAACTAGTACTTCTATACGGGCAAAAACAAGTATAAGACAGTGTCTTATTTTTGGGAATACACATATATAATATATTTAAGTATTTATTTTCAGATCCAATGATATGCTGCTCCTAATTGTGATAGTGTCCCTCATAATATATGCTGAATACGAGGTCTGTGTATCCAGGATTCTGCTACCTTAAAGGGGCTGTCCACTACTTCTCATTCCCTCTGTCCGCTCCTATAAAAATGAATACACTTACACTCACCTCCACTGCTGATGTGGTTCCCAGGTGTCAGAACTCGTGTTCACTGACTCACGTGACATTGTTATGATATGTGAACCCTGTACCCAATGACCACCGACTTCTTTGTTTCCGCCTTCAGACAGCTAAGTAATTCTCACAAAGTGAAAACTGAGGATGTCGCTGACTTTGTCTTTATCACTTAAGTATCTAAAGGTAAGAACAGCAAAACCAGTGATGATTTGGCTTTCATAACAATGTCACGTGACCCCCAGGAATGCGAGTTCTGACACCACTGGAACAGTGGAGGTGAACATGAGGAATGAGAAGGGGTTGTCCAAGTAGTGAACAACCCCTTTAAATAGAGCTCATGTTACAGCACAGCTTTATTCCTGGAGTGAGTTTCCCTTTTTCAGCTCATAAAGTATTGTGTGCTTTCCTCCCTTTCTACAGCTTAAGTGAGCTGCCATCCATGATAATCCCTTGAGTGCTTTCCCTCTCTTTTTTCTCTGGTCTGCTCTGTACAGCTAACTCTCCATCTTTGGTGTTATCTTCACGACTAAAACCAGGAAAGCAGAGAGAGCCGTCAGAGTCAGGGACGGAGCTTTGATGGTTTTGTGCCAGAATTTGCACACCAGCTAGTTTTAATGATTTTTTTTTAAAAAGTTGGTTCATTTTCGTTTTTATAAATAAGCGAAAAGGTGAAAGCAAGGTTCTGCAGTCATTCACATAATTCAATGACTTCACAAATTGATATATCTCAAAAAGGTAACATCAGAACCAACCGCTATTCTAATTTTAAGGGACTCTGTCAGTACAAAGTGACTGCTCAAGCCAAGTATAGGCGCTAGGTGCATCATAGTGGGGACAATCATTTAAATACACCTTCCCACCGGCTTGCTTTCTCTTAGTCTCCAACCCACCCCTTCTTTGATTGGCAGCTTGGGCTCCATAAAATCATAGGGGGAGGAGATAGATGTAAAACAAGAATGTGGGAAAGTATTTTTAAATGATTGTCCCCCGCCATGATGTACCTAACGCCTGTACTTGGTGTGAACAGTCATTTTGTGCTGACAGTCTCTTTACAACAAAACAGGTTCAAAAGATGTGAGACATAGGGCAAAATGGCCATATTCTTGTCTCTTAACCCAAGTTGTCATGTTAGAATTCACATGAATGTTAATTGTTTTTGTATAATTTTGGGACCTCATATGTGTTTAGTTAAGAGAGCCCCAAGGAGACGACCGAGCACTGAGCAAACATGGCCATGCATTGCTGACATTTCTTCTTGTGTGGATTGTCTATGGAAATTGTTGGACAGAAGGACAATGGGAACTCCCCACCGTCACTTGACAGACAGCTTGCTAATTGAAGCACCTGTGCTCTTATCGAGATCTATAAAAAACTGCTCAGCATGATTTTGACCTATGTTGCTTCCATGCTGTGAAGAAAATCTGTTCCTTATAAATATAGAAAGAGAAGAAAATATTAGCAGCCTTAAATTTTGGCGACAGAACTTGATTTATGTGAAGAATTTGCTAACACAGTGAGGTTCTGCCATTTTAGCAAAAAAACCATGACACAAAGTGACTCGACTGATACTCCATGCCCATAGCTATGCTCACAGCGTGCGGTGTCCTGGGCCACAGTATGAAAACAAATCATAAATTAGTAAATGTTCACTCAGTAATAGAGATGAGCAAACTGATTCAATGTGAATCAAATTCATTTTGAATTTTAGGAAATTTACTCCTCCCTTATTTGAAATTGCCTCCCAAAATTCTCGCAGATAATTTACAAATTGCAGAAGAAATGAGGAAGGAAAGATACTTTGGACTTTGACTTCCGTTCAGCGGTGTCTGTCTGCATCAGTCAGAGAAGAATAACATGACTTCAGGGGAGGCTGCGCAAATCTCCTCATAATGCTTCACAGATATCTCATCAAATTATATAGAACAGCCAAGCAGAGCCAGTATAAAAGCTGAAGCAGGGAATACAACAGTCATTTTAGAGTGATTAAATATAGTGAGAGGACATCAGAGCTCACAGCTCAGTAATGGAGGTAGACAGAAAGCCCTAAAACACTGAACAAATGCTACAGTGTGTATTCTGCAACTTTAGCAGGGAGAAAGAGATAGGAGAAGTGCCTAGGAGAGGTGCCAGCAGCAGTGCCAATGTGATTGACCAGTATTATGCATTAGAAAGCAACAAGCCAACAAAACATTTTTCAAAGAAAAAAATATTTGAAATCAGTGTTAGGCTGCTTTCACACTTGCGTTGTGAAGCATCCGTCACAGTGCGTTGTGAAGCATCCGTCACAGTGCGTTATTTGACGCATGTGACGGATGCGTTGCAAATAGTGTGCTAATAAAGGTAACGGATTCCTGTGAAAGAACGTTTTGTGTTTTCTTTTTTTTTAATGTTTCGCCGGGAAAGGAGATTTGCGGTCGGGAGGAGAAAGAGAGAGGTGACCGCAAATCCCCTGAGTGACCGCAGTGAACCGCGCAATCAGCGGTGCCATCACTCAAGTGACCCGCGGCCACAGCTGAAGTCCTCCACCTGAGAGTAGTGGCCGCGGGTAACCTGAATGAGGGCACTGCTGATTGCGCGGCTCACCTCAGTTGCTGCATGGAGCTGATAGAGAGCGGTCGTGTTCTACGGCCGCTCCTGTCAGCTTCATGTAGCAGAGCTGGATGCGTCATGGGACATCGTGTGGATAACGCCGGACCTGGAGGGGTATTTGGGGATTAATAAAGTGGTGAAAGAGGGTGGGGTTTTTTTGTGTTTTAATCCAAATAAAGGATTTTTTCTGGTGTTTGTGTTTATTTACTTTCACTTACAGGTTAATCATTGGGGATGTCTCATAGACGCCTGCCATGATTAACCTAGGACTTAGTGGCAGCTATAGGCTGCTGCCATTTACTCCTTATTACCACGATTGCCACCGCACCAGGGCAATTCAGGATCAGTCGGGTAGAGTCCCGGGACTGTCGCATCTAATGGATGCGGCAATACCGGGCAGCTGCTGGCTGATATTTTAGGCTGGGGGCTCCCCATAAAGTGGGGCTCCCCATCCTGAGAATACCAGCCTTCAGCCGTGTGGCTTTATCTTGGCTGGAATCAAAATTGGGGGGGACCGCACACCATTTTCTTTAATTATTTATTTATTTATTGTACTGCACTACATAGACCCGCCCACCGGCGGCTTTGATTGGTTGCAGTGAGACAGCTGTCACTCAGCGTGGGGGCAGGTCTGACTGCAACCAATCATAGGCTCCGGTGGGCGGGGGAAGCAGGGAATACGAGATGGAATAATAAGCGGCCGGAATTTTCAAAAGCTGGAAAATCCGCCAGAGCAGTGTGATAGCCGTGCAGCGCCGTGTCGGTGATCGGTGAGTATGAGAGGGGGGAGAGGTTGAGA
The DNA here is from genome assembly GCF_048569485.1 of Anomaloglossus baeobatrachus. Lineage (NCBI taxonomy): Eukaryota > Metazoa > Chordata > Amphibia > Anura > Aromobatidae > Anomaloglossus > Anomaloglossus baeobatrachus. The sequence continues at coordinate 89,573,282 of NC_134358.1, forward strand.
CCGACAAAGAGAGAGATAGAGAGACCAAGAGTGATTTTAAACGATTTAGATCGTTCTGCTGGACATGCTGAGCATGCTCAGTAGAATGTGACGGAATCTGTCAGCGCATTCTGTCGCTTAATCCGCCACCATAGACAATCATTAGACACCTTGGCGGATTCTAACGGAATCCGTCAAGGTGCAATATTTTAACGACCCCAAAAACGCTACATGCAGCTTTCCTTCTGCCTTATGCCTTATTCTGTGTCAAGAATAGCGAAGTGCATTAACGGACTGCGCTATTTTCCATAGCGGCGGATTGCGCTGAACGCAAGTGTGAAAGCACCCTTAGTCAGAGAAAGTGTGCTTGTTACAATTGAGTGACTGTATTGAGTTTTTGTTAACAAGTAGAGATGTGCGAACCTGAGGTTCGGTTTTTGAACCGAACACCAAATTTACACATCAAGGTTCGGATGCTTTATGTGCAAACTTCACTCGTGCGAGCAGCGCTGTGCTCAGGTACATTTAGTGCTCAGCCCTGTGTGAGCCGCGTGCAGTGTTTCAATAGCTTGCACTGGGGGTAACATCACCACGATTTCATGTAGTGTGCAACCCAAAATATTGTTTGAAAAAACTCACCCACCCTCCCCCGGAAGTGATCTGCTTATGGCTGGCTGTTTGTGACTCAAACTGCCAGTTACTTGCTCCAGGGTTCGGGTAAGCTTGAGCCAGTGGAGGCCAGCTAGTTTGCTGCCAGCGAACTGAACCTCCATGGAACCGCTCATCTTTTTTAACAAGGTACCAATTGTATTTTAAAAATAAAAACTAAAAATGTAACTGTGACTGCCTAGCTCACAATGTAGTGTGTATGTCACAAACTATTTTATTTTTTCTTGCAAATCTGTTTTACTAGTCAAACTCATGCCACACCCATACAGTAACCTGGTGACGTTGCTGACATATTTGAAGTGGATCCACCATCCTCATATTTCTTTATATGTCCTTTTTGGAAAGAAAGTTATTGCTTTGTTTTTATTTATTCATTTTTTTAAGTCGCAAAAAATGTCAATAATAATGCAGAGCTTTAACTTTGCATGTCACCAATAGAAAGGCTTGTTGGTACGTACCTACCTAACATTTCTTGTTACATCCTTTTTGAGAATTGGGGGTTATTTTTTGGAGAAAAATATAGGAAAATACATCTGTACATGCCTCATTAATACAGTATCCTGTTGCAGTTGCTGGATTTGTAGGCAAGTACATTCCTAGCTAGAACTTCTATTTATGTCCTTTTTAGCAAGGGTAGAATAATAAGGGTGGAAAAGATGAACAAAAGTTAATCATTGTGTTGGACAAAATGAATAGTAAAAGAAAAAGAAAAAGTGCCAATGGCAATGGATGTATGTAAAAAAATAACCCATACCATGACTAAGAATGTGGGAACCACTAGGGGTAGCAGCACCACCTCTGCGTTCTCAGTCACAGCAGGATCATGTTACCTCTGGCAGCAACACTATCAGTTTAAATAGTGTACTGCACAGTATTCACACTCTGCAGCCATAACAGTTAATGTTTTACTATGTGGCCTTTCACTTTTGGCATCTTTTTTCATTCTGTCCCTTTGTCCCATAAGTCACAGCACTCCTGGGACTAAGGATTTTATATCAGAACAACTTCTACTTCTTACAGTTGATTAGTTTGATAAGATGAACTGATTGATGTAATTGGATTTAAAGGGTAGCAGGGCCAATCTATTGCAGTGTGTAGGCTCTTTAACAGGAAAATAAGTGGTGCCAGTATAAATCGACTAGGAACTTCAATTCTCTACCAGCACATGAATTCGTTTCACCTGCTCATATTGGAAAAGTCTTCCTCCATCATATCTAATCACCTCTCAAGTAGTGCCTAGTCATTGTTGACACTATCACCATCATAATCTTCATCCAGCTGTTTTTCTTTATGCCTACATAGGAGTTGTGCCTGTCACAACTTCACCAGGAGAGCATCAACTAAACACTTACCCACACTCCCTCCATAGGGTATCACCTTATTGTGTGCTCTGCTCCCTACATCAAGATTTCTTCATGCACTGCCACATTGCAGAGACAGTGAGCCGCTCCTTCGAATTGAGATTGTTCTGTAAGATGCCCCCACCCATGACAGCAGCAAGTGCAGCCAAGGACGTCACATTTCTTTCATTGCCCATTGTGTCAATGTTTTGAATGGTGGCACAAAAGGGGGTCAGGTGACTCGAGTGGATCTGATGAGATCTCAAATTGCCAAATTGAATGGATTTTACTGGGAAATTCATTTTGCAGCAAATTTATTCTCCACTATTTCATTTATTATTCCCTGGGGTCTCTCCAGCCCTCTACACATAATATGAAAGATGTAGAAACCAAAACAACAAATACTCACCTCACCACTCCCCTTCTCTGCTCACTGTCCCTTTTATGATCCTCTATGCTTCTCGCTACCACCTGCTGAAACACTAGCCTGGGACTTCCAAATGCGACTAGGCTGTGATGTCCCAGGCCTAGTTGGGGCCATAAATAAGGTAGGGCTCTGCTTCAACCATAAGAAGCCATTGTTCAGAAAAATGTGTATAATATACAAGTAATATTTCTGGCACACGTGGGGATTTGGAGACAGTTTTTTTTTATTTTTTTGGATTTTTTTCTGCAAAAAGTCAACGCCAACAGTTGCCAACGTTTCGGCTCATTTATGAGCCTTTGTCAAGGCAATACTATCCTGAAGTACACTGAAGGAGGGTTAGATACTAAGGCTGTGCACAAGAAATTATGCTGGTGCCCAAGGATGAAAGAGGCAGGATCAGTCAGTGAGAACTTGTATGGGTGAACTGAGCTGGCACCTCAATTAGACAGCCTGGTGAGGCAGGAGCAGAGCCCGACACCACACAGCCCATCCACCAGACTCTGCTCCTGCCTCACAAGGCTGTTTAATTCAGAAGCCAGCTCAGTTGTGGTCATAAATCCCAGCCTTAAGTATGCTTCCAAAGGTCATGACATATTGCATGACAACATGACGTTACGCAACCTTACAACATGCACATGTAGAGACGGTACAGACCTAGTTGCGTCCAGACGTTATGCCGTTTAGGCACGTGACTGCTGAAAGAAGAAGCTTTTAGGACTGACCCGCGAGCAAGGAAGTGTCCAGGAAGATAAGTGTTATTTTTTTCTTTGTTTTTTACATCTTATGCTTATTATGCTCTGGGGTCAGGAGAGACTGAGCCCATAATAAGGAACATTCAACTTACAGTGAATAACTTCACTTTGAATCTTATTTCCTTGTAGAATCCGAGTGAATTTGTAATCCATTCTCGACCAAACCACCTTCCTACTAAGCTAAGAAGGTTGTCAGAGGTGGTCAGGTGTGGCATAAAATGTCAGAGGTGGAATTTTGATGAGAAACTGTGGAAAGAAAAGCGCAATAGGGTCTTACCCCAAAAAGGGGAGGAAGATATGTAATAAAAACACACTCACCTATAATGGTTGTGCCAGTCACAACCACTATACAGGCATATATAAGATCCAGGTCCAGGCAGCAGTCCCAAAGTTGGCTGATAACAGAGAGTGATAGAAGAAGGGTCTTAATTCCGCGCCAAGGACTCAATGGATCCAGGAAGAGATTAATGCTTCTTTAATAACATGCACAAGTCTACGCGTTTCTGGAGACACAGCTCCCTTCATCAGGACATTGGCAAGAGAACATCAAACACAGTTTTTTGATGTTCTCTTGCCAATGTCCTGATGAAGGGAGCTGTGTCTCCAGAAACGCGTAGACTTGTGCATGTTATTAAAGAAGCATTAATCTCTTCCTGGATCCATTGAGTCCTTGGCGCGGAATTAAGACCCTTCTTCTATCACTCTCTGTTATCAGAGGTGGAATTTTGTAACATTTTTTGATTAATCTGGATCATAGAGTGTATCATTCTTCTTTAAAAAATGTTACAGTCCCTCAAGTAGGGGCAGACACAGACAGAAGACGGCCCCTGTACAAGAACAATATATGGAGCTCTTGCAGTCCACTAACTGACACAATTCCACCTGCGTTGGAGGTAGAAGTGGCCCCAATAACTCTTGGGCCACTGTGTGGCTGCATGAGTTGCGCCAGTGGTATGTCCACCTATGCCCACAAATATGAGCTGATAGCAGTGGATCTCGCTTCCAGAAATTCACCTTTCCTTTATGACCAGATATTGTCACCTGATGTGACTGCTAAAGAGACATAACTTTGCTGTAGCATTAAAGATTAGTAATAGCTAGGTAGCCCACCAAGGAATAACACGCCTAAAATATAACTTTTAATATGATATATAAAAAGACCAATAACACTTATAGCGCAAAGGCGCCTAAAAATTGTCACTACCTGTGATGTCCTATAAAATTAGTTGTTAGGAGTATTCTTTCACAGACAACAATAATAAAGCGATCAGCAGCAAAATAAACCCTCATCAATTCATTGCGAGAAAGGGAATGAAAGGAAACGATCTCACCCGTCTTCTGCTCACTAAGGGTGAATGTTCCTCAGCCGAAAATTACAAAGCAAGGAGCTACCACAGCTCACTGAGATCCCATGGTTCCAACAGGTATTCCAGGGGTCCACTCAAAGACAGCTCCGAAAAAAATCAAGGAAACTTTCTCTCTCAACGCGTTTCATTAAATCATCAGGAGATTAGGAAAGGAAGAATTCAGTGTCCTTCAATGGGACCGGCATATCCGCCACAGGGTCCAGGCACAAATCCAATAACATATTACGTGTCCTTCATAGGACCGGCAATTCAGCCACAGGGTCCCGACACATGGCATACAATAGTGCTGCGCAGCACTATTGTATGCCATGTGTCGGGACCCTGTGGCTGAATTGCCGGTCCTATGAAGGACACGTAATATGTTATTGGATTTGTGTCTGGACCCTGTGGCGGATATGCCGGTCCCATTGAAGGACACTGAATTCTTCCTTTCCTAATCTCCTGATGATTTAATGAAACGCGTTGAGAGAGAAAGTTTCCTTGATTTTTTTCGGAGCTGTCTTTGAGTGGACCCCTGGAATACCTGTTGGAACCATGGGATCTCAGTGAGCTGTGGTAGCTCCTTGCTTTGTAATTTTCGGCTGAGGAACATTCACCCTTAGTGAGCAGAAGACGGGTGAGATCGTTTCCTTTCATTCCCTTTCTCGCAATGAATTGATGAGGGTTTATTTTGCTGCTGATCGCTTTATTATTGTTGTCTGTGAAAGAATACTCCTAACAACTAATTTTATAGGACATCACAGGTAGTGACAATTTTTAGGCGCCTTTGCGCTATAAGTGTTGTTGGTCTTTTTATATATCATATTAAAAGTTATATTTTAGGCGTGTTATTCCTTGGTGGGCTACCTAGCTATTACTAATATTATTTTTACGGTATATCCCTACCCAGTTGCTTTGTTCTATCTGTAGCATTAAAGATACTTAAAGCCTAAACCAGAAGGTACAGGACCTCCCTGTTATGGCAAATAGAGCACAGTATAAATGGACAAACCTTTTAAAGAAAATCTGTCACACATGCAAATAAGTTCAAGACAGTGATTAGTTTGGTGAAACTTATCAGCATGGCAGCTTTTAGTCAGCCATATGATATATACAGTTGCTAATTTATCAACCAAAGTGCTAAAAAGCTACACACAAACAATTGGTTTGGAACCAAAGAATAGAGAGCTTGTCTATCATGGTTGTCTCCCTATTGTTGGAGACTAGTGACAGCTTTAGGACTTAAGCCTCTCATCTCCATCCAGCTCTCTGTATTTAAATCATATATTTTTTGGGGTACTGAAACGGTTAATGTCAGTTTTGCTGCTAGCAGCTTCCTAGCAGTTCCTGGTTGTGTTTCAACTGCAGTTGTTTTGTAGCCACCCCCCTTCAGGTTTAAATAGAGGTGTTTCCCAGCAATCCTTACTGAAGAGACAAACTCATTTGTTCTCAGGCCAACTTGGAAGTTGCTGTAGAGTTTTCCTGTTCTCAGGCTTTATCCTATTTGTTGCTTTTCCCCCATGTTTGTCTTATAAGTATTACCTTGTATCTTGTTAGTGCAGCAGTGGGGTCTAGTGAACCTCACCTGCCCTTCACTAGCCAGGGCATCTATAGGGTCTTCTCAGGGTCTCAGGTTCATGCTCGGTGACAGTTGTGGAGACTGTATAGGGGCTGACTAGGAGAGTAGGGACAGCTGCAGGTGAGGATAGGTGTCCCACTTACCCTTCTGACTAGTTCCAGGGCTTACCGCTGTTATTGTGTCCCCAGATGTCCCCTTTGTTTGTTGTGTTTTTGTTGTGCATCAGGCGCACGTAGCTCTGTTACACACCCGCCACGCTTGTCACACCTGGTAAGCGTGATACTGTCTCTATACACAGATCTATAAAAAATATATATATATTGTTTGCTTAGGTAAAAATGGTGACATTATCCCATACTGTCAATTGTGGGGTACCATTTTGTTTAATATTGCTCTCAGTCAGCAATTTCTTTAACCCTATAATCTCTTTTCCCACATTATTAGCCAATTAAATTGATGCATTTTATCTATTCTGAATTTCAGATTGGATAGTCCCAAACGTCTGTCCAAATGTTTTTGTGGTAAATATATATATATTTTTTTATTTATTTATTTATTTTTTAAGTCATGCTAAATTTAGATGGTGAGTGTATTTTGGAACATATCCATTGAGCATATATTTCTTGTCCATAAGTCAAACATATGCCAAAGTGTAAGATTTTGAGAAATGTATCCAATTTCCCAAAGATACCTTTTTTTCCACAAGCAATAGCATAAGGTTATTACACAATTAGGTTACACAAGGTGGTTTTACTTTCACCTTTGCGTTCACCATACTTGCTAACTTTTGGTGATGCCTGATCAGGAAGAAATCTTTTTTTTTCCATAGGATGACATTGGATGTCAGGGCTACTTTAAATTATGGTGAATATCAGCAATACACAGGAAAAATCTTCTGAAAGTGTGATTTACAGGTCGGTTCCAAAGTATCCAGAAAGTTCCTAGCGCTTAACAAAGTACAAGAGATCTCCCCTTTTTTTGGGAGCCACTCAGACATTCTGGATGAGTTGACAAGTATGGTGTTTTCTATATATGAGCATTTTTTACATTGGCAGTGAAATAGGTGTCATGAGGGCATCGTCAAGAGAGCGGTCATGGTCATCTCTTGGTGAGGTTAGTGACAGCGTATGTTTTTCTTTTGGTAGTCGCAAAGTTAATGCCAGTTCTCCTTGCCAGCAGCAAGCACTTTTACTCTACTGAGGTGATTTCTCTGTAGACCAATTCCGGTCTGGATATAATCCCTCTGCTCCCATCAGATGTTGCTGGTTATTGAGTTTAGTCTGGAGCTAGGCCTGGAGCTGTGAGGATGGGCTTTCTACTGCTGCTGTCTGTGTAGGTGTGTGTGTGTGTGTGTGTGTGTGTGTGTTTGTGAATGGAGCCTGTTTTGGTTATTTTCCCCTCTCTGTGTTACCCCTCCCTGTACTTCTTTTGTTGTCTCCTATTTTTGGTAACAGGTGTGAGTGAGTTTTGTTTTTACCCCATCTGTCAGTTATATCAGTGGGGGTCTTACTATCAGGATCAATGACAGGAGATAGGGAGATGCTGGGGGCCCAGACCTCTCTACCTTTAAGCATACTTCTGGGTTGAGGGATAGACTAGGGTGCACTTAGCCCCCCCCTTTTCCTGTCACTCTAGTGACAAGAACTTTGTTTCAACTCTATTTTTTTTTACATGTTTTCAGTTTCCTTCATGTATCTCAAAATCAAACTCTACACTCTCCAAAAATGGAAATCTGCAACACTTGAGATAACAGGTAATATTACGCAGGAATCAACACATTTACTTAGTTCACTTTATTTCACTTTCCAATTTTATTTTACTTTGATGACATGTAAATGATATACTCCCTTTCATTGGAGCGATATTTTACATGTTAATTTGAATATAATACTACCTTGTGCATCCTAACGATGCATGCTGTGATGATTAATTGCTAATGAACATCAGAAGCTGTAACTGGAATGCATACCAAGATGTGTTGAAGAGATGATTGATTGGATTTAAAACCAACTGTTAAGAGAGTACTCGCTTCATGAGCATCAATCTGTGTGTTACGGATTTACATTTTCTAAGGGTCAGCTGTAGTAGAAATATATCGGAGGCAAAGAAGAGAGCTTTCTTCACAGCCTTCACAGTTTCTGAGACACATACGAAGCCTTCTTATTGTTTTGCAGCATTAAAGAAAATATTTAGTATAAACTGTGAACCAAGGTTTCGGCTTTTCGGCTTTCATTAATGCACTTTGCCAGATCAGCAGCCTAAAGGTACCGTCATACTAAGCGACGCTCCAGCGATCCCACCAGCAACCTGACCTGGCAGGGATCGCTGGAGCTTCGCTACATGGGTTGCTGGTGAGCTGTCACACAGGCAGATCTCACAAGCAATCAGTGACCAGCCCCCAGCCAGCAGCGAGCGTGGAAGCGATGCTGCGCTTGGTAACTAAGGTAAATATCGAGTGACCAACCCGATATTTACCTTGGTTACCAGCGCACACCGCTTAGCGCTGGCTCCCTACACTCCTAGCCAGAGTACACATCGGGTTAATTACCCGATGTGTAGTCTGGCTACGTGTGCAGGGAGCAGGGAGCCGGCACTGACAGCGTGCGAGCGGTGGACGCTGGTAATGAAGGTAAATATCGGGTATCCAAGGAAAGGGCTTCTTGGTTACTCGATGTTTACCGTGGTTACCAGTGTCCGCAGAAGCCGGCTCCCTGCTCCATGCACATTCAGTTGTTGCTCTCTCGCTGTCACACACAGCGATGTGTGCTTCACAGCGGGAGAGCAACAACTAAAAAATGGTCCAGGACATTCAGCAACAACCAGCGACCTCACAGCAGGGGCCAGGTTGTTGCTGGATGTCACACACAGCAACATCGCTAGCAAGTCGTTCCTCAGCAGCGATGTTGCTAGCGATGTTGCTTAGTGTGACGTGGCCTTAAACCACCATCCTGATCAATGCCTAAATACTAGTGTAGAAGGGGGGCTGTGCCTCACAGTGTACATGTACTATATTTTATAGACTGCTGAATGTTCTAAGATGTATATGTTTGTACCAACGGTTGCCATCTAGTGGCAAGTCAATTTTAGATTAGATGTTAGATAAGATAGGGTTAAGGTAGTGGAAAAGAGGAGCGACAGATGGTGCAAAAAAGAACAGGAGGGAAGGCTCAAGAGGGGATCAGTAGAAAATAGGGTTCAAGTGTGAGAGCACATGGTCTCATTCCCAGTCAAGAAACCATGATGTATCATCAAGAGGTCCAGAGACTATGGCTCTCCTCAACGGGCTTAGAGAGTTATCCGGCTAGAGAGCCGTTGGGGCTCAGAACCGGACGAAGGTGAATGGAGTTATGGGGAAGGAGACACAGACCCCTCCACTTGAGGATGAGATCCAAGATAAAGAGGGGCAACAGGTTGAGGAGCAGTACCCCAGTGGAGAAGAAGGAATTAAAGGAAGGCCATGCCTGTCATAACGGTGTGTAGAATAAAAGTGAGTGGTTCTGGCTGGCTAAGCAAGCTCTAGTGTTGTGTGTGTTACTGACTGTCCTCGACGGTGACTGCCAGCGGGGTGATGGACACCGGCCTGAAGAAACCAGTAGGCTATGTGTCCACGGTAGAATGTACCTGCGGGTTTTTCTGCCTGAAAATCCGCGACTTTCGCGGCAAATCCGCACCCGCGGATTTGCCGCGGATTTGCCGCGGATTTACCGCGGATTTGCCGCGGATTTTGATGCGGATTTTTTTTTTTTTCCCCATTCAAAACCAAAAATCCGCACCAAATCTGCACCAAACAATTGACATGCTGCAGATTTTTCCGGATCAAAATCCGCGGCAAATCCGCAGCGGAAAAATCCGCAGCATGGACACAGCATTTCCAAAATGCCATTGAAATGGCTTGGAAGTGCCGCTGCTGCAGATTTTCGGGAAATCCGCGGCAAATCCGCGGCAAATCCGCGGCAAAATCCGCGCAAAATCCGCAGCGTGGGCACATAGCCTTAGTGTCATGCACCCCACCTGATGGCATGTCCACACATAGTCTCCTCGGCAAAGGAATGCCCGTTCGGCCCGGGACCGGCATCTTACTTTAATAGAGAGGAGTAATTTCATTTGCACTGCCATTGCTTGCCTGACTTTACATCTACAGCAGCCAGTATCCTTCACACATCTTGTCCACCCTGCGACTCATGATGTCGCACCCCAATGCATATCATGTCATTACAAGAGGCCAAAGTGACTGACCTCCGTTTGTAAGCAGTTACCATGCTCCAGCTTAATAGATAAATAATAAATTCCCAATTCATCAACTGCATTTTTTTTAAAGTCATTTTTGAGTTTTGTCTTTCTGTTTTTCTGCTGGTGGTAAAAGTGATGTACAATGTTTGACTAATTTGGAACAAAAAAAAAGATGCTTTTTTTTGTTGTTTTTTGGACCTTTCTAGATCGAAATGTTGAACCATCTTCTAAACAAGTTTTAAAACTAGACAAATTGCACAGATATTTTGCAACATTTTTTTAAGGTCACAAATGATGAATTTGAGAATTTCTATGATAATGAAAAGCATGTGTAGCACCCAGGGGGCAGGGGGATTCAGGCACGCGGTGTCTCGTAAATGCATTACTCGTCATCGGGCTGGTGTGGTGGCTTGGGATGTTGCGGTAGCCTGCCCGGCTTCGGGCCCCATGGTGTACACCAATAAGGAGGGAAGATGGTGGGGATAGTAGTAGGATGATTGTTGTGATGCCACCTGTGGGTGGTATACGGCCAGGGATTTAGCCGCCACTGCTGTTGCTGTCCTCCAGGGCTGATGGTAGTAGCAGCCAGAGATGGTATCGCTCCCCACAGGTGGAGCGGGCCCCGGGGAGGATGATGAGGGGAGTAGTGATGGCATTTGAGCGCCAAGGCGCGGGGCAGCGGGGCCAGTAATCAAGAGTCAGAGTCAGTGGCTGCAGTTCCAGGTGTCTTTACTCACTCTTTGTGCTGTGCTGCTCGCCCGGATAGTACTGGTCATCCGCTGTAATAGGCTCCGCCAACCTCGGATAAGTAAGAAGCAGTCACTGATGTTGGAAAGAAGAAGAAAGTCTTTTTTCAGAGTTGCCCTTCCCACTGTGAGGCACCTGGGCTGAGCGTTCCGCTCCCAGTGAAGAGAAGAGAAGGAGATGATGGTGTCGTGTCCCAGAACTGCTGTCCCGGGTAGACTGACTAGTGATTGTGTGAGTGTGCTCCTACTTCTACCCAAAGTGGAACCCGCCACCAGATGGCTGACTTAAGTGACCTGGGGAAAGTCCCATGACTCATGATAGCCACCCCCCCTGCCTACCCTGAGCCATCTCCCCCTGGGAGAAGGCTCCTAAGCTTTTAACCCCCTCCTTACCCGAGGCGAATATCGCACCTAAAATAAGGTGCAATACTCTGTGGCGACTTAAGCCTCAGGGGCGCCACACATGCCCATACCGTCGAGCAAATACTCAAAAGTATAAGGACGAAAAAAAAATGCATAGAAATGTCACAAAAGCAAAATGAATTTGACATAAAAAATATCTAAAACTTAATCTTTTACTCCAAAAAGTACACAAAAACAATGAATTAGAGCTTAAGACCTCACTTAGACAGCTTTATTGTACCCCCATATATCTGCTGTGATGCCCAGCTGTCGGCTAAATATTGTTTCAGCCTATTGGTTTTCTGACAGCTATCTTAGCTGACATTCCCAAACATAGGACAGAATTCTCTTCTGTTCTCTACGGGAAAGCCAATGACTGAAATGTCAGCCAGTGACTTATCTCAGGAAGAACTCAGACTTGCATAATCGACATCTCACCCAATCATCAGTCAGCAAGTGCCACCATACAAAATGCATTGTTGGCAGAACCCATCGATAGCAAGTTTAGCTGCCATTAGTGAAATGCAGGGATGTCAAACTCAAATACACAAAGGGCAAAAGTTAAAAACTTGGACAAAGCCATGGGCAAATCTAGTCGTAGGCTCCACATAGCGCTCCATAGAGAATAATGGGCCTCACATAGTCCTCCATACAGAAAAATGTGCCCCACATAGCTCTCCATACAGAATAATGGTCCACACATAGACCTCCATACAGAATGATGGGCCAACATAGCCCTCCATACAAAATGATGGGCCCACATAGCACTCCTTACAGAATAATGGGCCCCACTTATCCCTCTATACAGAATAATATGCCACTACATAGCCCTCTATACAGAATAATGGGCCCCACATAGCACTCCATACAGAATAATGGGCCCCACTTAGCCCTCTATACAGAATCTTGGGCCCCACATAGTCCTCCATACAGAATAATGGGCCCCACATAATCCTCCATGCAGAATAATGGGCCAAATATAGCCCTCTATACAGAATAATGGGCCCCACTTAGCCCTCTATACAGAATAATGGGCTCCACATAGCCCTCCATACAGAATAATGGGCCCCACATAGCCCTCCATACAGAATAATGGGCTCCACATAGCCCTCCATACAGAATAATGGGCTCCACATAGCCCTCCATACAGAATAATGGCCCCACATAGCCCTCCATACAGAATAATGTGCCCCACATAGCCCTCCATACAGAATAATGGGCCCCATTTAGCCCTCTATACAGAATATTGGGCCCCACATAATCCTTCATACAGAATAATGGGCCCCACATAATCCTCCATACAGAATAATGGGCCCCACATAGCCCTCCATATAGAACAATATGCTACTACATAGTCCTCCATACAGAATTAAAGGCCCCACATAGCCCTCCATACAAAATAATGGTTGCCAGACATTGCAGGTCAAATAAAATCAGTCTGTGGGCCAGATTTTGACATATGTGGTCTAATGTGTATGCGGGCTTTAGGAAGTTATAAAAAATAATAATAATACTCATTTCAGTGCTCACTTGGTGACAGCAAGGGATATTAGAGCGCTAGTCAAGCGGCAGCCTAGAGTGAAGGACAAAGAGGACGGAGAAAGGTGAAAACAAGAGGCATGAAAGAACTCATGGCAAAGTGCAAAAATGAAGGAGCGATGGGTGTCACGTGAGTGCCATCTGAAGTATAGTGCACAACGCGACACACTACAACACAAGGGGTACACTGAGGACACTTTAACAACACTGAACCCTAGCATGAGTGAGGGGGAAGATGGGACACCTCCTTCACTCTCCTGCAGCTGTACTCTACACTCCTAGCCAGTCCCTATTAAGATTCCGTACCTGTCGCCGAACAAGATATTTGAATACCTGATATCCTGGAAGAGCCCTGGCTAGTGAGCTGGCTAATGATGGATTCTAGCACCACTGCTGCACTAATAATACTCCAAGGGAAGAAAAGACTGACAGGGGAAAAAAAAACAACAGACTGCTGCAGTCAGCACCAAAACTGCAGTCTACATGGCAACTCGCAGAGCGGACTCCACCGGCTCCTTCCTACTCCAGGCCAAGCATCCAAATGAATGAGAGAATAATCACCACCCTCTGCTGTGAGCAGACAGTATATATAGGGACTGGGAGTGTTCCAAACCGGAAACACCTGGGAAGGTAATGAGAAGGCTTGCTGGCAAGGAGTACTGACATTAACCCTTTCCTACCCAAAGGAAAGGGAATACATTTAATCAGCAGAGTCTCAAGGCAAAGAGACTCTGGGCCAGAACCTATCACTAGCCTCTCCAACATGTGTGCATGATTTTTTTTAACTGTTTGCCTGGCCTTTTACGATTCAGCAAAATAGTGGTCACAGCCGGCCGACATTTTGTTGATTTCATGCTGACCGATTTGCATTGTGGAGAACTAAAATTTTCATACAATTCCGCGAAAATCCAATTTCCAATTATATAAATTTTCTCATCTCTAATCATAACGGATGTTATATCTGTCATGCATTCTTAAAACGCAGAACCCATGATGTCAGTGTGAACTGTAACCTTGAACAACTGTATAGTAATTTGGTGACATGGCTTCCTTCATTGTATTTCTCAAATCCACCAATCCCCCGATTACTTTTTTTAATATGGCTCTTAAGTGTGTTAATAAACTCTTACGAGATTCTAGGATGTTAGTTACATATGTACGTAAAATTCTTTAGCTTCGGTTAGGTTGGGATTTAATGTTGCATGTTTACTGAACATTGTTTCAGCTCAGTTTTTTTGTGTTTTTTGTATGTTATCTTGCTTTTTTGCAAGTTGGGGGCGCAGCCCTCCTAATACTGAGACTGAACAACTAATTGCGTCTCACTTCACTGTGTATTTAATCTGGGACACAGCTGACCACTTGCCACCATTCATATTGGAGTTTGACATGACACAAGTCAGGTATTGATAATGTTTTTAACTTCAGTAGGTTAGGGACTGTCTCAGATGGGTACACCTTGACGAGGTGAGACAGCTTTTTACCTTTTTGCAAAAATGTATACACTAAGTACCCTGTTATTTAGCACTTGCAATTTATTTAGTTATAGTCAGGGTATTTTTCATGCAATTTTCTCTTTGGTTTTTTTCTGGGATTTACGTAGTAGTATGTATGGAGGATCCATGCTTGGCCTCTTCTCCACTTCTTTTCTTTCAGTCTTCAGTTTTGCAGCCAATGTCTGTAACAGCTGATACGGTAAAGTTAGCTCTCAGCTGTTGTGGGACAGATAACTCAGGAGAGTTGGTTGGTATTTTTGATATCAGGTTATGAAGCATGTTATATTGAGTATTGTAAAGCTGTAGCAGTATCATGACATAAACCTCACTCTTACTTTAGCAAAGCTTCAGGTCAGTAATACATCTCAAGTGGATCTCTAGTTGGTCGGAAGGAGAACAGTTTTGATCTCTGATTAAGATAAACATATCAAATTGAGCTCATGCCTAAAAACATCCTTCATGGCTTTAAATACTGTAAGCTTTCTCTTCACATTATCCTTGTGCTCATTTTAATTACTTTATTTTTACCGCTAAATTGTTAAGTTTTCCATGTATACAAGGATATCTGAGCCAGAAATGTACAAACTAGAGGCCTAGCAAAGAAGCCGGACTCAGAAAGGTAGGCCAATGAAGTAGAGATGGAATAATGTCACAGTATAGATGGCTCGTGAAAGTAGCAGAGTTCAGTTGGACTCACTGTAGATATAGTTGAGTCCATTGATGTAGCAGAGTAGAGTTGGACAAATGACACTGTAGATATAGCCAAATCCATTGATGTAGCAGAGTAGAGTTGGACAAATAATTCACTCTAGATATAGCCAAGCACATTGATGTAGCAGGGTAGAGTGGGACAAATTATTCACTACTGATGTAGTCGAGTCCATTGATGTAGCAGCGTAGTGTTGGATAAATGTCTCATTGTAGATGTAGCTGAGTCCATTGATGTGGCAGAGTAGAAATGGACAAATGACTCACTATAGATGTTGCCACGTCCATTGATGTAGCGGAGTAGAGTTGGACAAATAACTCACTGTAGATGTTGCCAGATCCATTGATGTATCAGAGGAGAATTTGACAAATGACTCACTGTAGATGTACTCAAGTCCAGTGATGTAGCAGAGTAGAGTTGTACAAATGACTCACTGTAGATGTAGCGGAGTCTATTGATGTAGCAGAGTACAGTTAGACAAATGACTCACTGTAGATATAGCCGAGTCCATTGATGTAGCAGAGTAGAGTTGGACAAATGACTCATTGTACATGTAGCCAAATCCATTGATGTAGCAGAGTAGAGTGGGACAACTGACTCATTGTAGATGTAGTTGTATCCATTGATGTAGTAAGGTAGAATTGGACAAATGACTCACTGTAGATGTAGTGGTACCTATTGATATAGCAGAGTAGAGTTGGACAACTGTTTCACTCTAAAATAGCCAAGTCCATTTATGTAGTAGAGTATAATTGGACAAATCACTCACTGTAGATGTAGTCGAGTCCATTGATGAAGCAGAGTAGAGTTGGACAAATTACTCACTGTAGATGTAGCAGTGTTGAGATGATCAAACTACAGATTATAGCAAAGCCCAGAAATGTAGCAAGGTTTAGTAGTTCTGGTGACTCTTAGAAGATAGCAGAGTTTACATACTTAGCCTTGCAACAAAGAAGAGCTGAGTATGCCAGGTGATATGATGTAACTTAGTTGATTAGATTACATACTGTGGTAGTGTAGTAGAGCCCAGCAACATAGCAGAGCTGGATATAGCTTGTGGCTTGCTATAAGGATGATTAGTGAAGCATAGTATAAAAATACAAGATAGTAGGTAGCACTCCAACTACCTGAATACTCAGGCGGTGGCATACTGGCTTATAAGGCCTAAAGGCCGCTTTACACGCTACGATTTATCTGACGATATGTCGTTGGGGGTCATGGTTTTAGTGACGCACTTCCATCATCGTTAGCGACATCGTTGCGTGTGACACCTACGTGCGACTCCGAACAATAGCAAATAGGGTGAAAATCGTTGATCATTGATCGTTGACACGTCGTTCAGTTTCAAAATATTTTTCGAAGCTTGGAACGGAGCAGACATATTGCTACGTTTGACACCCTGCCAACGATGAACAACATCCACACGACCGCCTTGGTCAAACAATATATAACTGAACGATGTAGTGTCGTTTGTGAGATGTGTACGTGTGACCGCTACAAAATGACCTATGAGCGATCTCGGCAAATCGTAACAACGTTCTGGGCGTGTCACTTTGCTAACGAGATCGCTAGTGTGTAAAGCAGCCTTAAAAGTAAATCCTTAGAAGTGCCTGCTTGATTGCCATAGGAACCCAACACTCAGCAAAACGAAAGGAGCCATGGAGGAGTGGAGAAGCTGGCACTACAGCTGGGAAAGGAGAGTGACAGGGAGATTGCTTTCTAAAACTAAAGCGGGCTTTACACACAGCGACATCACTAGCGATGTCGTTGGTGAAGGCACCCGCCCCAGTCGGTTGTGCGTCATGGGCAAATCGCTGGCCGTGGCGCACAACAGCGCTAACACCCGTCACACGGACTTACCTGCCTAGCTACATCGCTGTAGCCGGTGAACCTCCTCTTTTCTAAGGGGGCGGATCGCTCGGCGTCACTAAGCGGCCGCCCAATAGAAGCGGAGTGGCAGAGATGAGGAGGCCGAACATCCCATCCACCTCCTTCCTTCCTCACTGCGGGCGGCCGCAGGTACGGTGATGTTGCTCGTTCCTGCGGTGTCACACATAGCGATGTGTGCTGCCGCAGGAACGACGAATAACCTGCGTCCTGCAACAGCAACGATAATCGGAATTAGAACGATGTGTCAATGATCAATGATTAGGTGAGTAATTTTGTTCGTTAATGGTCGTTTGTGCGTTTCACATGCAACGACGTCGCTAACAAGGTCGGATGTGCTTCACGAATTCCGTAGCCCCAACGACATCTCGTTAGCGATGTCGTTGCGTGTAAAGCCCGCTTAAGTCTATATATCTGTAATATAGCCATCATTGTGGTATCAGAATATTGGATATGGTAAATGATTTACTCATATTGATCATTAATCAATTGTGTTCTTCTCTATTGCCATGTTGTAAAGTGAGATTGAAACCCTTCACAAGAAGCATCCAATGCTGTTGTCATTATCCTGCAATGCAATGATAATGGAGGTGTTTTTACAGTATAGTGGTACATGTACAATCGCTCAATAATGGCAAAGTAATTCATAAATTGCAGTCTTTCAAAATGTGCCTTCCATTATCTCCGCTTGTATAATTTAACTCTCTTCAGAATGCTGTTTAATCTGTGTGCTGGAGGGTAAAATGCAGAAGAGTTGTTTAATGCATGGACATAAATAGCATACAATTGTGATAAAATGATAAAACGATTGCGGAAAGTTATCAATCATGTCTGAAAAGTCTGCACTTTCCTTGGCAGGTAACAGTTATATCTTATTGAAGAAGCTCGTTTTGCCAATTTATTCTAGTAGCCAATAAAACCAATGGGCTCTGCCAAGTACTGAACATTTTACCATCTAACAGTTATCTTTTAATGCCATAGCAGGAACATGTGTGTAGTTAATAATATAATTTTGGGAATTCTTGGCCATGTACCAAAGAAAATTACGTAATCAATTACCTAAATAAAATGTAAATTAGTAACAAAGATGTATGTATCAGGAGATCATAGGTAGCATTGACATCCAGGATCTGGTGCAAGAGGAAGCCCAAGGACCCCTCTGCCACATAAGAAAATATGGATATATTACATTGCAATTGGTTGGTGAGGGAGTCAATTCCATTTGGCATTGGAGCCTAGGTGTTCCATATTAGATATCTGATTAAATGGTATTTATTTTTGTGGTCACAATACTAATGTGTCACAGTTAACAGACAACCCTGCAGAAGGCCGCTGTGTTTTGCCACACAAATTGTTCCTTGATATTTCATTCTTTCTTCTTTGGTGTGTATTGAGTTCCATGTATCTTCAAGGTTATCTCTTTCCTTTTTAGGACCCTGTTGATATCTTGCCAGTTCAGCTCCAAATACTCATCACCTCTCCCTGTTTCCATATATACCTGCATTTACCCTTGGTTTGTTGCCGGTGATAGTTTTACTCTTAAGCGGGCTTTACACGCTACGACATCGCTAATGCGGAGTCGTTGGGGTCACAGAATTCGTGACGCACATCCGGCCGCATTAGCGATGCCGTTGCGTGTGACATCGATAAGCGATTTTGCATCGTTGCAAAAACGTGCAAAATCGCTAATCGGCGACACGGGGGTCCATTCTCAAATCTCGTTACTGCAGCAGTAACGAGGTTGTTCCTCGTTCCTGCGGCAGCACACATCGCTGCGTGTGACGCCGCAGGAACGAGGAAGCTCCCCTTACCTGCCTCCCGGCCGCTATGCGGAAGGAAGGAGGTGGGCGGGATGTTACGTCCCGCTCATCTCCGCCCCTCCGCTGCTATTGGGCGGCGGTTCAGTGACGTTTCAGTGACGTCGCTGTGACGCCGCACGGACCGCCCCCTTAGAAAGGAGGCGGTTCGCCGGTCACAGCGACGTCGCCGGACAGGTAAGTATGTGTGACGGCTGTGGGCGATGTTGTGCGGCACGGGCAGCGATATGCCCGTGTCGCGCAACAGATGGGGGCGGGTACCCACACTAGCGATATCGGGACCGATATCGCAGTGTGTAAAGTAGCCTTTAAGCTGTTCAGATTGCATCTTGGAATCACCTGTGGAGACATGTTGTTGTATGTTGCTGTACTTCTCCCAAATTCATCCAGGAGATAAGTTGTCCTTTTTCATTCCCCCTGTTTGTTTTTACTGTTTGTTCTTTAGGACTTAGTGGGGTTGACTAGTGCTCATCCCATCCTGTCACTGACTAGGGCCCATATCAGGGTCAGCCATGGCCTAGTTATCCTGCTCAGCGCATAGGTGCGGAACCCAACTAGAGACGTCAGGGGAGCCAAGGACCAGCAGAAGGTTTATCAGGGGGTCACCATCTTTTCCTTCCCTAGAGACAGCGTTTTCCTCCTTCCTCCCCTCCCTTTTCACTATTTGCTTGGTATTTCCTAGCATGACATTATGTCCAATTATTAGAATAGGGCATCAATATTAGATTGGTGGAGATTCAACGTTTAGCACCCTCATCATCCAGCTGACAGTGCTCATGCAAGCCTTTCTCTGTACTGATGCAATGCAGGGCCGGCTATCAGTCAGTGCAGTCACAGCCTCCCCTTCTTCCAAGACCATAACTTTTGTATTCATTAGTCAATATAGCCGTGTGAGGGATTATTTTTTTGCAGCACGAGTTGAACGTGTGAAATACAGAATTCATTCTGCCCCATATTGTACTGAAAAATGGGGAAAAAATCCAAGTGCAGTAAAATTGCAAAAAAAAAGTGCAACTGCACATTTGTTTTTTTGGTTTTTTATTTACCATGTTCACTACTTGGTAAAACTGACCTGACATTATGATTCCCCAGGTCAATATGAGTTTATTGATACCAAACATGTATAGTTTTAGTTTCATTTAAGTAATGGAAAAAAATATAATTTGTAAAAAAAAAATGAATTGTGTTTTTGGCACCATTTTCAGAGACACGTAGCGTTCTCATTTTTCAGAATCTGTGGCTCAGTGATGGCTTAATTTTTTGTGTCATGAGCTGACTTTTTCAATTATACCATTTTTGGGTAGATGTGATGCTTTGATCTCTTGTTATTGCATTTTAATGAAATGTTGTGGAGCAACCAAAAAAAATTAATTTTGGCGTTTTTTTTCTCTCGCTACACAGTTTACTGATCAGATTAATTGATTTTTTATTTTGATAGATTGGGCATTTCTGAACTCAGCAATAGCAAATATTTGTAATTTTTTATTTATTTGTATTGTTTTATTTTCAATGGGGCAAAAGGGGGTGATTTGAAATTTTAGAAGAGTTTTGCATTTTATAAAACTTATTTTTTATTGATTTTACTAGAGCCCCTAGGGGATTTTATGGCTGTACAGTCCGATTGCTTCTTTTGATCAGGAGAAATGCTAATCTCCTGTGAATGTCGGCGACAGCGACATTCACAGGACATTCATCATGTGACTCCGCGCTATCATGGCAACACATTGGCGCCTCATGATCACGTTACGGGGCTGTCTATGGTGGCGGGTAACAGTGCAAACCCCGCCTGAGTGCGTTAGATCATGCTGTCAGAGTTTGACAGCGCAATCTAAGAAATTAAAGCCTGCTTTACACGTTGCAATTTCGCATACGATATCGTATGCGATTTGCAACGCCCCCATCGTATGTGTGGCATGTTCAATTTGATGAACGTGCCGCACAAACGATTAACCCCCGTCACACGTATTTACCCATCCATACGACCTCGATGTGGGCGAGGAACGTCCACTTCCCGGTGTGGGAGGGACGTTCGGCGTCACATCGATGTCACGTGGCAGCCGGCCAATAGAAGCGGAGGGGCAGAGCTGAGCGGGACGTAAACATCCCGCCCACTTCCTTCCTTCTGCATTGTCGGCGGGAGCCGCGGACGGAGGTAAGCTGTCGTTCAATGTTCCCGGGGTGTCACACAATGCGATGTGTGCTGCCTCGGGAACATTGCACAACCGCATGTTCAATCTTTGCAGATTGAATGACGTGCATGCGATGAACGGATTTTCGTTCAATCGCAATTGCACGGAGGTTTTACATGCTACAATCATACTTACGATGCCGGATGTGCGTCACTTACGACGTGACCCCGCCGACACATCGTAAGATTTATTGTAACATGTAAAGCGGCCTTAACAGGCATGGCTGGATCAGAGATCAGCCCGCACTTGCTAGCTACATCAGATCAGCAGACCAGATCAGCAGATGCGCACGGAATAATGCGGGCTCGACACGTGAGCCCGCATTAAAGAGATAGACACGGCCAAAGACGTATATATATATACTAGAAGGTGGCCCGATTCTACGCATCGGGTATTCTAGAATTTACGTATTGTGTAGTTCATGTATGATTTTTGTTATATATATATATATATATAGAGATGTTGTTGTGTGTAGTTACCAAGTGTTTGTGTAGGCGCTGTACATGTTCTGGGTGTTGTCTGGGTGTGGCGGGGGGGTGAGAGCGGTGTTGTATGTGTGTTGCGTGTGTTGCGTTGTTTGTGGAGCGCTGTGTGTCTGTAGCGTTGTGTGTGTGTTGCGCGGTTTGTGTGTGTGTGGTGTGTTTTGGGGGGAGGTATGTTTTGTGCAATGTGTGTGTTGTGCGGTATGTGCGTATATTTGTGTGTGCCGCGGTGTTTGTGTGTTGGGTGTTGTGTGTGTGCAGCGTTGTCTGTGTGTGTGGGTGTCTGTGTAGGGCAGTTGTTTGTGGTTCCCAGTGTGTGTGTGTGTGTGTGTGTGGTGTGTTGTGCAGTGCGCGCGTGTGTGTGTGTGCATCAGCCTCTCTTCTCTCAGCCTACCTCTCCCAGCCTCCCTCCTCCCAGCCTCCCTCAGCATCAGCCTCCCTCTCCCAGCCTCCCCAAGCATCAGCCTCCACCAGCATCAGCCTCTCTCCTTCCAGCCTCTCCCAGCATCAGCCTCCGCCAGCATCAGCCTCTCTCCTTCCAGCCTCCTCCAGCATCAGCCTCCCTCTCCCAGCCTTCCCCAGGATCAGCCTCTCTCCTCCCAGCCTCCGTCCTCCCAGCCTTCCCCAGCATCAGCTTTCCCCTCCCAGCCTCCCTCAGCATCAGCCTTCCCCAGCATCAGCCTCTCTCCTCCCAGCCTCAGCCTCTCTCCTTCCAGCCTCCCCCAGCATCAGCCTCTCTCCTTCCAGCCTCCCTCAGCATCAGCCTCCCCTTCCCAGCCTTCCCCAGGATCAGCCTCTCTCCTCCCAGCCTCCTTCCTCCCAGCCTCCCCCTCCCAGCCTCCCTCAGCATCAGCCTTCCGCTCCCAGTCTCCCCCAGCATCAGCCTCCCCAAGCATCAGCCTCCACCAGCATCAGCCTCTCTCCTTCCAGCCTCCCCCAGCATCAGCCTCTCTCCTTCCAGCCTCCCTCAGCATCAGCCTCCCGTTCCCAGCCTTCCCCAGGATCAGCCTCTCTCCTCCCAGCCTCCTTCCTCCCAGCCTCCCCCTCCCAGCCACCCTCAGCATCAGCCTTCCCCTCCCAGTCTCCCCCAGCATCAGCCTCCCCAAGCATCAGCCTCCACCAGCATTAGCCTCTCTCCTTCCAGCCTCCACCAGCATCAGCCTCCCCAAGCATCAGCCTCCACCAGCATCAGCCTCCCTTGGCCCAGCCTCCCCCAGCATCAGCCTCCCCCTCCCAGCCTCCCCCAGCATCAGCCTCTCTCCTCCCAGCATCAGCCTCTCTCCTCCCAGCATCAGCCTCTCCTCTCTGTCCCCAGCATCAGCCTCTCTCCTCCCAGCCTTCCCCAGCATCAGCCTCTCTCCTCCCAGCCTCCCCCAGCATCAGCCTCCCCCAGCATCAGCCTCTCTTCTTCCAGCCTCCCCCAGCATCAGCCTCTCTCCTTCCAGCCTCCCCCAGCATCAGCCTCCCTCTCCCAGCCTTCCCCAGGATCAGCCTCTCTCCTCCCAGCCGCCGTCCTCCCAGCCTTCCCCAGCATCAGCTTTCCCCTCCCAGCCTCCCTCAGCATCAGCCTTCCCCAGCATCAGCCTCTCTCCTCCCAGCCTCAGCCTCTCTCCTTCCAGCCTCCCCCAGCATCAGCCTCTCTCCTTCCAGCCTCCCTCAGCATCAGCCTCCCCTTCCCAGCCTTCCCCAGGATCAGCCTCTCTCCTCCCAGCCTCCTTCCTCCCAGCCTCCCCCTCCCAGCCTCCTTCAGCATCAGCCTTCCCCTCCCAGTCTCCCCCAGCATCAGCCTCCCCCTCCCAGCCTTCCCCATGATCAGCCTCTCTGCTCCCAGCCTCCTCCAGCACGCCGTGCTCCTCTGCTGACACTCACACACCCAATCGCATCCACTCACACACACCCGATCGCATCCACTCACACACCCCCGATCGCATCCACTCACACACACCCGATCGCATCCACTCACACACACCCGATCGCATACACTCACACACACAGACACTGACGATATCGCACATATGCGCTCACACTCACAACATCCGGAGATACCACATGCCTCTGGCCATGTGATCCTCCGTCAGGTCCTGGAAGGTCACAACAGCACAGTATCGAGGCCGAGAAGCAAGCGATATCGCCGGATGCTGTGAGTGTGTGGATGCGATGTGAGGTGTGTGTGAGGTGTGTGTGTGAGGTGTGTGTGAGAGTGAGTGTGATCTGATGTGTGTGTATGTTTGTGTGTGTGCTGTTATGTGTGTGCGTGTGGATCTTCCGCCGCAGCAGGACCTTGATGCGCTTGTAACCATGCGAGCATGGTTACCAACGTATCCACACCACTCCCGTGCGAGCGGGGGCCGGGGGGGGAGGGGGGGGGAGTACAGTACTCACCTCCGTGACAGCCGTGTCAGTTCGGGGAATGCGCGGGGGGAGGGAGGGGGCGGGGCCAGAGCTAGCGTGCATTGCGTGAGGGGGGCGGGGCATGGCCGAATTGCCAATGCCTGCAGGGTGCCGGGGCGAGAGGGCAATCTGTGGGGGGGCGGAGCCTGGGCGAGCGGCTGGCCAATCCGTGTGGGGGCGCAGCCTGGGCGAGCGGCCAATCGGTGTGGGGGGCGGGGCCATGGCGAGCCCAGCGGCCAATCAGCTTTGTGTCACCGTAAGGACACAATTTTGGAGCATGACAGACAGACAGATAGACAGACAGACAGACAGACAGAATAAGGCAATTATATATATAGATATATATATATATATATAATATATATATACGTCCTTGGTCATGAAAGGGTTAAAATTCACTGAGATTTATCAAAGTGGTTCATACAGTTTGAGGATAAGTTTGGTGCATCTTCAGACTTTGTATAAGTTTAGACCACTGATTAAATGACAATCTGTGGCAGAAATTTGCCATTTTTTATCCTTTTCCGCTATATTGCATCCTCTTTCCAGCCAAGCAAAATGTCCTTACTGGATAAGTCACAGAAAGTGTTTATTACACAATAAATTTGGTGCAAGGAATCTTTTTTATTCTTCTTTTTGTGCAAATTGCTGCAAATTTGGCATAATTAATATCTCTGAGTGTTCAGTCCAATGTAATCCCAGGCATAGTGTGAACAGAACCCTATAAGAACATGCTGAATCGCACATATTATTGAGCGCTGATCACTGTCATTTAGCCAAAAGCAATCTTATGCCAGTTCATTTCTACCTATTCCACACGTTTATTCCAGCGATACACAGTTACTATACTCAGTGGATTATTTTAAGCCATTCTATTTCAATAGAGACCTGTTGTTACTGCAGCTATAATTTAATTTGTATATTAAAGGATCACTTTTAATTCTTGTATAAAGCAGCTTGATGCCAAGAAAGTGAGAGACCAAAATAAACTGCTGATGAAAACCCTAAGCCGCTCAATTAAGCAAAAGCATATGGACACTGACAGCATCTATTTTTTTATTTTTATTTATTTACAAAACATAAATTGAGATTTCAGATTCTAAGTATGTATGCGGCGTCCTCTGATTGGTCATCCACAGACACCATTGTCTCGTCCAGATAAGAAATCTGACCTTTAAGACAGTACCGTGTTTTTGCAAAAATAAGACCTCCCCCAAAAATAAGCCCTAGCAGGGATTTTCAGCATTTTCGGAACAAGGCTTAAATATAAGCCCTCCCCCGAAAATAAGCCCTAGTCGCGGATCAATAATGAAGTGTCCGTGCAGCTAAAAATGATACAGATACAGGAGGACACTTCATTATACACAGCGGACACCCCGTAATCACACTCACCAGACGCCCAGCAGGGGACCTGCAGTGATCGCAACCCTGCACACATCAGATCTCACACACACACAATCATATCTCACACACACACAATCAGATCTCACACACACACCAGATCTCACACACACACATCCGATCTCACACACAAACATCGGATCGCACACACAATCAGATTGCACACATAATCAGATCGCACACACAATCATTGGATCACACGCAAACATCAAATCACACACACAAACATTGGATCGCACACACATCGGATCTCACACATGTCGCGGGCGGAGGGGTTGGGAACTCCGCTCGCCTGGGAATCGCTGGCGCTCGGGTCTGGTGCTCCTTGGTGGCTCGAGCACAGGGCCGGACCCGGGGACTCGAGCAGCGCCTCCTCGCCCACGAGTGAAAAGGGAGGGAAGGTTGGTTTGTGGTGAGATGTCGGTTGTGACGCCACCCACGGGTTGTGGTGATGGTGGGCACCACCACTGCTGGTGACGGGGGATCCCGGGAGCGATGGCGGAGAGCAGCTAAGGTGTTGCCTCCTCCGTGGGTAGGGGCTGTTGGTCCCGGGGCCCCGGTTGGGGAGTAGGGAGGAGGGATAGGTGCAGGTGCCGATGCGGGGAGGCAGCGTGGACGCGGGTGCAACGTTGTGGTGCAGCGCAGTGCCGGATGGCACTGGTGTACTCACTCAGGTAAACAAGAACAGAGTCTCTGGTAAACCAAACGGCTGGATGGACAGGGCCCGCAGTCGGTTGCGGTGTCTTCACATATGTGTAAGTATTTGACTCCTATGGCTTCCCATGGGTAGTCCGCTCCCCGGCTTGTACGTGTCGGGAGAGCCCGTTTTGCCCGCAGGCGCTGGCCCTTGGATCTCTGGCCGTTGGCGGTGGCTCTTATCCGGATGGGTTGGGCTGTTGCCTTCTGACGGGACTTGGTTGGGAATGAACCCCTGAGGTCCAGACCGCAATCAGAGAATTTGACATTTATGGCGGCTTCCGAGCCTAGTCGGGGTCTGAGTACCCTGCCTTGGTGCTTGGCTTCAATCTGCTCCCCGGTTCGTTACCGGTGGGCCACCGCCCGACCCCGGTCCTACGGTTCCGCTGACCTCCACCAACTCCTGCAGACGGCCACCACCATCTGCCGACCTTGCTGATTGTGCCTGGGTTCCGACCCAGACACACACAGACTTTCCTCTTCTCACTTCCACCTCTCCACTCCAACTAAACTTGGCTGACTACTTTTCCCGCCTACAGGCCTGTGAACTCCTCAGTGGGTGGGGCCAACCGCCTGGCTCCGCCCCACCTGGTGTGGGCATCAGACCCTGGAGGGAGGCAACAAGGGTTTTGTTTGACTGGTGTTCCTGACCGGGGGAGGGGGTGGGTGTAAATGATGTTATTCTGTGACCCCTGAGGTCCAGGGCGTCACACACATACTCACCACATCCAGCGACATCGATCTCTTCTCACCGGCAGCATCCTGAGAGGCAGTGCAGTGGAGCGCAATGACTTGCAGAACAGGACTCGCGGACGGACACGTGACTTCCTCCCATCATTCCCTGCGGCCGGTTGCGCTGGATGTGATGTGACGTATGCGTGTGTGCGATCTGCTGTGTGTGTGTGCGATCGGCTGTGTGTGATCTGCTGTGTGTGTGTGTGTCAGTGTGTCAGCCAGCAGCAGGGGAGGACAGCATGCAGCACCCACCGGAGATCACAGAAGGACCTGGGAGCCACGCAGATGTCCGGGACTGTATGTATGTCAGTATGAGTCTCCTGGGAAGTGGGGGGGTCTGCTTTTGTGGGGGGTAAACTTACCCCCCAACCATGTTTCTCCAAAAATAAGACCTCCTCCAAAAATAAGCCCTAGTGCTTTTTTGAGGGGGCAAAAAAAATATAAGACAGTGTTTTAGTAGATAAAATACCTGTAAGAGTGGTGGACTATTGCTGTTGCATTCTTGCCCCATGAAGACATCAGTCGAGGCATTGTATTGTTGTGTAGTGTAATGTGAATAACGTCCTGTGTCTTTTGTGAATATTGCATTGTGAATTGTAATGTGTAAACTGTGATATGTAGTGTTAATAATATGATGTAAAATTTAAAGGCATAGTGTATAGTAAGTTGTATGTGGTAATGTGTTACATAGTACTTGTTTATGAAGTTGTTGGACTGTAGGGTCAGTAACAGTTAAGCATTGGGACTAACCCACCATGGGAGGGGTCCAATAAAAGGGAGAGGGAGGGTTCCTTCTGAAAGAGTCAGAGAAGACTGTAAGTGAAGTGAGTGAAAGTGACGGAGGTACAGTTAGTTAGTCGTGAAGGTTGCATACAGTAAGTGGTTTGTGGCAAAAAGAGAAGGAGAGGAGATGGAAGACGAGATAGCATGAACCTCGAGTGCTGGCAGAGACATAGAGTGTGAACAGAGTTGAAACGAATGACTGATCCTCGAACGGCGTGGCCCCAGTGGATAGGAGCTGGAGGACAGGACTCTAGCAGCAGTGCCCTTAATCATCAAGGTACCTGGAGTGTAAACTTAAGCCTGCTGTACACGTTTCAATATGTCGTGCGATTGCATTTGCGATCGCACCTCCCCCATCGTTTGTGCGGCACTGGCAATTTATTGCCCGTGTCGCACAATGCTGTAACCCCCCGTCACACGTACTTACCTTCCATACGACCTCGCTGTGGGCGGTGAACATCCACTTCCTGAAGGGGGAGGGACGTTCTGCGTCACAACGACGTCATACAGCGGCCGGCCAATAGAAGCGGAGGGGTGGAGATGAGCGGGACGTAAACATTCTGCCCACCTCCTTCCTTCAGCATTGCTGGCGGGACGCAGGTAAGCTGTGTTCATCATTCCCGGTGTGTCACACGGAGCGATGTGTGCTGCCTCGGGAACATTGAACAACTGGACGTTCGATTTTTAGAAAATGAGCGACGTGTCAACGATGAACGAGAAGGTGAGTATTTCTGCTCATTCATAGCTGTCACACGCTATGATTTCACTAACGATGCCAGATGTGCGTCACTTACGACGTGACCCCGCCGAGATCTCGTTAGATATATCGTAGCGTGTAAAGCCCGCTTTAGTCGACTACCTGAGTGGTTTCCTTCAAGGCATTCAGGAGTGCAAAGCTTTACTCTGGTTATGATGGAACCCTTAAGGAGACTGAACATCGGACTGCAGGAAGGGAAGGTTAATGTACTGTAGCGCTGCACTGGGTTGTGATGGAACTCACAGGACCAATAAGATCTGAAACAACCCCAAGGTGAACTTAGACTGTGTCTGGACATGCCTTGCAAAACTGTAATGTGCTAAAGGATATGTGCTTGCTATCTGGAGTGGGAAGTTGTAACAGAGAATGAACCGTACAGTAAAGTGTTGTTACTTAAAATGAACGGTTGGTCTCCTTGTGAATTTGAGTCATCATTCAGTCCTGGTGAGCTAATATCAGGGGCAGTATGCGGTCTATATGGGTTCCCAGTCCACTGGGCGCAAGTCCGCACACCAAGCCAAGACCAGTCATTCTATTTTTTTCTATTCTATTTTTCACTCACGACTACCGCCACATGCCACTCTATATACATCCTCGCCATTCTATAGCTGGCCATGCACATCACTTGTTTTACCAACAGATATCTTTCCCCAAGTCCCTGGAACATGTGTACAAATAACTCGGCAAAGCATACTTGTGTTTACAGGTGAAGAAGGAAGAAATTCACTAAAGACACCTTAGAACTGCTCTGTTCTAAATTATTATGCACAACAGAGTTTTCAAACATTTTATAGGTTGTAAAGAACTGAAAATGGTCATTTATTAAAGGGAACCTGTCACCTAGAATATACGTTCTGACCTATCAGCAGATGCATGTGTGCCCTAATTACACCTCCCTACCCATCCCTGTGTTGTAAGATTGTGTAATATGAAGTAATAAAAACCATTTTATTACCTTCATATTTCCTATGTAAATATCAGGGTATGTGGTCACAGGGGCGGCGCCTTGCCCCTGCATACTTTCTATGGTATCACGCCCCTGTGGGCGTGATATTATGGAGTCACATGAGCGACGTCACCGCCGCTCATTCTATCCTGCCTGCGTTTACACTTTCTATTGTGGCAGGCTTCTCTTCCGGGTTCTCCTTGTCAGTTTCAGACGCGCAATTTTGCAGCATTAAGAGGTCACATTTACTGAAATCAAAAGCTTTTCTAATCCAAAATATCATAACAGGAAAAGTTAAATGGTAACATAGGAACCCTTCTTCTTTGATATCACATTCCCAATTTTTGCATTAGTTGAACTTGACTTTTTCGTTTATGCTTGAATTTCTTTGCAGGATGTCAGAAGAGCCTCTCAGAGCTAATGTTTTGATGTGAACTGCCTCCAGCCCAGAGAGATCTTTTACTTGAGGATACTTCAAAGGTTCTCAATAGGATTGAGGTCAGGAGAAGCAGGTGGCAACAACATGAATTTCTCTCTTCATATGCATATAGCAACCAATGACTCAAAGTTCTTTGGATGGTGCATTGTCATGCATGAAAATGATTTTGCTACAGATAGCACAATTCTTCTTTTCGTAGCATGGAGAAAGTGGTCATTCAGAAACTTTATATACTTTGCCGAGATCGTTTTTACACCTTCAGAGACCCTAAAAGGACCTACCATAACTCTCCCAATCATTCTGGCCAAAAACATGACTCCGTCACCTTTTTGATAACGTTGAAACCTTGTTGGGACATAGTGGCCATTCAATACTCCATGAAACTGGACCATCCAGGGTTGCACTGCACTCATCAGACTGTTTTAAACTTATACAAAGTAGAAAGGCAATTTCCAGCACAATCCGTATGGTAATAAAAATCAAACATTTTTTCCAAGGATTAAAATTTAAGCAGTATCCATTTTAAAGCTGACATGTTTCGGGCAAGGTGTGCCCTTACTCATAGCACATCTTGCCCGAAACATGTCAGATTTAAAATGGATCCTGCTTAAATTTTAATCTTTAGAATAAACTTTTGATTTTATTACTGTATGGATTGTGCTAGAAATTGCCTTTGTACTCTGCATTGGGATCACTGTGTTCACCAGCTGGTACCAACACCCGATGGAGACATTTCCCCCCTCTAATTTAATAGTTATATGGTGAACCTGTTTTTTTGCCTTCTTGCTGTTTTAAACTTAGTCTTCGTGTATGTCTGATCCCAGTGCAACCATGTCTGCTTATGAGCACTGTTTGGGTTTATGCGCAACTGCAAGCTTCTAGAGAATCCTACACCTTGAGAATCGCTGGACTCTAGAGGCACAAATAGTTTCTGTCGCACCCCTGAGGCTCTTGTCACCACAGGGTGCTACACTCCAACCAGGGTGTATTACTGATCATTGATCCAGGGGAGGTCGGTGCCAGTTCCACCATACACAACCACATACATACATGGGTTGCCCCTTCCCCACTGGGGACTGGGTTAGGGTCGGGTATCAAAGGGGTCCCCTACAGTATGGCATTTACAGGATACAATCACAACAGGGGCCCCAATCCACTAGCTTAGGACCTGGGTGAGGGGAGGAGCAGCCACCAGGGGGTGCTATGAGCCACACATAGTAGCAGGGGAGTTCTCCAGCAAGAGAGATAGTGAGCACACAGACGTCTTTCCCAGTAGCTCCGGTGGGACATAGGAGTTTAACACTCGCTGTGGGGATATCGTGTCCGTTTCCCTAGGGCCTATGCAGTTCAGGGTGCAGCACCCTAGGGTAGTGCAATTCCAAGTTTCACCATCAGACTCTGCCGGACGGGTTTTATGCCTCTCTGACCACTTTCCATTGCTAAGTGGCAACTAGGATTCCAGGGTCTAGATCACTTTGAGACTCAAGGGGATCCACGCTACTGGCATAGGGAACAGTACTCTACCTAGTACGGGAGGGACTCTAAGTACCTTCAAGCCAAAGGGACCCACACTACAAAATGTAGGAAGGAAGGGCCCATAGACTACCGCACCGGTTCTGACCGTCCGTGAATCCGGGATCGGATGGAGCCCATCACGACGGTGACCGGTACTTCTAGGCTGGTAACTGAAGTTGTGAGTAAAGACACCTTGAAGCTGCAGAGACTGTGTTAGCTTGTCCCTACCGGTGTCGCTGCCCAGTGTTTTGGCGCCAACGGCCATTATAACCCTAGTCATTCCAATGAAAAAAAAATGCATGGACTCTCGCTGTATTTTGATTGCTAGTCAGGTAAACCCAGGCAGCTGGGGCTGGGATTCTCTGCAGCCCGCAGCCGGCCCTGGAAATGGTGCATTGTTTCTTAGTGGCATTTCCCGGTGCTCTACCTGGCTCGTCCAGCGGCCATGATGGTGGTAGTACACTGGGTAATAAAGGGGTTAATACCGGCTTTGTATTCTCAGCTGGTACTACGCCCAAAATTCATGGTGTCATGCCAAATTAGACATGGCCACCATGAATTTCTAGTAAACAGTAAACAGAAAAACACAACACATAGAAAACATTTTTTTATTAGAAATAAACCAAAAAACGCAATTAGAGACTCCATCTGTACTATAAAAAAAACTCCTTAATTCGGCATAGTCCACAATCAGAGCAATGTCAGCTCTGCTTCATCGCTCTGTACAGACAATAATCTTAACAGAGAGAAAAGCAGGGAGAGCAATGTCAGCTCTGCTTCATCGCTCTGTACAAACAAGCATCTATACAGCGCAAGAAGCATGGGGAGCAATGTCAGCTCTGCTTCATCACTCTGTACAGAAAAGCGTCTATACAGAGCAAAAATCAGGGAGAGCAGTGTCAGCTCTGCTTCATCGCTCTGTACAGACAAGCGTCTATTCAGAGCGAGAAGCAGGTTGACCATCATAATCAAAGTTCAGTCAGTTCAGGCTAAGCCACGGACTCCGGTGATCCCTGACATCACCGCGAACATGGCCGAGAAAAGCTCAAGACTGCCAAGTGCAGTGAATACCACCAGAAGTTAATGATCGGACCTGGAAGCAGAAGCAGCCGAGAGACAGCGGCTGAGAGGGTCTGAAGGACGTGTCACAGAACTGGTAGCTATAATGACAATGTTTATTATTAACTATATTCTTTATTTTACAGCCCCCTCCCCTCACTCCATCCAATAACTGTAAAGTCCAAGCTCGGGGTCATTTGTTTCCCCTAAAAAATTCCCATAGAGAAGAGGCTGTGGTTAGGGCAGTATGCACCAAGCTGTAATGGCACTCTGCACCAGGCTGTTGATGCACTAAGCACCAGGCTGTTAAAGCACTGTGAACTAGACTGTTAGGGTAGTATGCACTAGCCTGTTAGAGCAGTATGCAGCAAGCTGTTAGGGTACTGTGCACCCGGATGTTAAGGCACTGTGTACCAGGCAGTTAGGGCACTGTGTACCAGGCAGTTAGGGCACTGTGCATCAGGCTGTTAAGGTACTCTGCATATGGCTGTTAGGGCACTTGGCATTAGATTGTAAGGGCAGTATGCACCAAGCTGTTGGGGCACTGTACACCAGGCTGGTAGGACAGTATGCACTAGACTGTTACGGCAGTGTACACCAGGCTGTTAGGGCACTCTGCATCAGGCTGCTAGGGCACTGTGCACCAGGCTGTTAGGGCACTGTGCACCAGGCTGTTAGGGCACTGTGCACCAGGCGGTTAGGGAACTGTGAACCAGAATGTTAGCGCAGTATGCATCAGGCTGTTAGGGCACAGTGCACCAAATTATTAGGGCACTGTACTCACTGTTGTTAGGGTACTATGCACCAGGCTGTTAAGGCACTGTGCACAATGCACACCAGGCATGTAAAGGGTGCTTTGCACACTGCGACATCGCTAGCGATAGCTAGCGATGTTGTGCGCGATTGCACTCACCCACATCGCTGTTTCTTCATGGGGTGATCGCTGCCGTAGCGAACAATATCGCTACGACAGCGTCACACGCACATACCTGCTTAGCGAAGTCGCTGGAGACACCGAACAATCTCTCCTTTAAGGGAGCGGTTCGTTCGGCGTCACAGCGGCGTCACTCTGCGGCCGTCCAATAGCAGAGGAGGGGAGGAGATGAGCGGCTGGAACATGCCTCCCACCTCCTTCCTTCCTTATTACCGGTGGATGCAGGTAAGGAGATGTTCGTCCTTCCTGCGGTGTCACACATAGCGATGTGTGCTGCCGCAGGAACGACGAACAACCAGCGGCATGCACCACCAATGATATTATGAAAAGGAGCGACGTGTCAACGATCAACGATTTTTGACGTTTTTGCGATCGTTGATCGTCGCTCCTAGCTGTCACACACTGCGATGTCGCCAAAGATGCTGGATGTGCGTCACAAACACTGTGACCCTGACGATATATCGTTAGCGATGTTGCAGCGTGTAAAGCACCCTTTAGGTCACTAGGCACTACTAGATTGTTAGGGCACTGTGCACCAGGCTTTTAGGGCACTGTGCACCAGATTGTTAGGGCACTATGCACCACGCTGTCAGGGCACTGTGCACCAGACAGTTAGGGCATTGTGCACCAGGCTGTTAGGGTACTGTGCACCAGGCTGTTAGGGTACTGTGCACCAGGCTGTTAGAGCACTCCAGGCTGAGAATACAATGGTGGCACAATCCGTGATCCGGCCTTTATACAGGCCAAGTCACTTGGTGCTCTAGCCAATCACAGCCATGCCATTTAACAAATGTTATTCAGTGGACGAACCCAAATAGTAACACAGACATCTGTAACAAGTCCATGACTTTTACCATTTAGGTCTGCTCATCTCGAAAAAGACACTTTCCCTGTGAGAATTACAACATTAAGTGACGTGCACACATGATCACAAAATTGCACATACTATATCATTCAAATCATCCCAATCAAACCAATATTAGTTTTCTTCCTTTTATTTTCTTTGGATTACTAAAAATTAATATTATAAATTGACAGGATAAAAATGACAGTGTAAACAGAAGAATAATTACAATTTCTTTAACATATCATATGATGTTATATTAATATGACGCCGCAGGTTTGGAATGTTTCATTTCCTGCGGTTACATTGTTTGCTTTCTTGTGGCGGTTTCTTTGGGGTACATTGATTGCTACATCTTACTTTTCTTTCTTTTGTATAACTGATGTAGAAATAGTGAAATAGTTTGAAGAAAAGAAACAGATGATGGAATTTAATTGTTTCATAACCAGTTTGTGCAAATAACAAGAGGCAGACCGGAAAGACATTCTTGTAATAATGCAGATACAGATGTTCTTAAGGTAACATCCACAGTAATTACAGTTATGAGAATATTTCTGGCTATAACATGGGTGGACACGACAACCCGGGGTCCCTGTATCAATCTAATTTGATGATAGACGGCTATCAGTCATACAGACATTCCTTATGGCAGGTATTGTGTGCATGTTGCATATATCTGAATGCATAGGCTGTTGGAACAAACCCTTTTAGATATATGGAATAGTTTTGATAACGTGAAGATATAGTACAGTTAGAAATCTCTTATTACGTATCCACTGAAAATTGTGAGATATGAGTAGAAATTAGTTTCTTTCATGACGTTTAATGGACAAATGGCAGCCATATTGTTATTTTACCCTATACATGTATATCACACATCGGTTACAAGTGTATTGTCACACTTGCCAGGTGTAGCAAGCATGGCGAGGTCCGTCGAGACCTACGTGCGTCTGAAGCACAGCAAAAAACACAAGAAAAGGGGGACTCCGGGGACACAAAAACAACAGGAGGTCCTGGAACTAGTGAGAGGGATAGGTGGGCACCTCCTAACCTCACCTGCAACTGTCTCTTCTCTCCTCACCAGTCCCTATACAGTCTCTACAACTGCTGTTGAACAGGAATCTGTGACCCTCTGAAGACCCTATAGTAACCCTGACTAGTGAGGGGCAGGTGGGGTTCACTAGACCTCACCACTAAACTAACAACACATCAGGGAAGTAAAGACAAATAGGGGGAAAATTAACAAACAAAGGGACATAAACTGAGAACAGGAACTTGACTTGCACAACCTTCCTCAAAGGCGGCCAGGACACAAATGACTTTGTATCTTCAGCAGGGAATGCTGGAATACACCGCTATTTAAAGCAGAAGGGTGTGACTACTTAGTAAGTGCAGCTGATCACTCAGCAAGCAACTGCTTTGGAAAAGCTGCAATAGCAAAACTGGCACTTAACCATTTCATTGCCAAGAGAAATGAAACCCATTTAAAGGAATAGAGCCAGATAAGAGGCTCCAGACCAAAGGCTGACACTGGTCTCAACATGCAGTTAAACGAACGTGACATGTATGGAGCAGGCTTAAGACCTTAGCCCCTTTTGTACAGGACAGGTGCACCAATCACTGCAATTTGGCTACTTAAAATGTATAGTCAATCTCTGAAAGTTAAATCAACTCCTTTTCCAATTTCTAAGATAAAGATCTCTGATCTTTGAAAATTGAAAACATTACATTAATTAACCCTGATTGTAAACATCATAGAGAGATAAAAAAATAAAACTGCCAGATTTGCTATTTTTTAGTTTCCTCAGATCCAAGTAAAAAATGCAATAAAAATAAAAACTATCAAAATGTGTAGCAAAATGTTTGGTTTCACCATGCAATAAACAAATCCATGTTCCATTAATGGAAATATTTTTTGCCACTAAAATAAAAAACAACAATACAAGTTGGGTATTACCATAATAACCATACTAACCTGAATAATAATGTTGTCAGGTCAATTTTTTGTTACCATACAATGGACACCATGAAAATGAAACCCAAAAAAACAATGGCAGAATAGTGTTTTTTTTTTCTTCACCATTTCACTCCACTTGGATTTTTTTTTCTCATCCTTCAGTAGATTATAGGGTAAAATGTTATTGAAGTTGTTATTCCAAAAAAACACTTTGTCCAGTATGGCTATGTAGGCAAAAAAATAAAGAGTTTAAAAGAAGGGAAAAAAATGATGATAGCTCAAAAACAAAAAAAATCAAAAGGGAACCCGTCTCTTGATTCATACTGCCCAAACCGCGGGCAGCATGAAAAAGAGTCTGGCTGCACAATTTCAGCCAAATATATTTTTCTGTGAAATAAAACCAGATAAAATCTAGTTTGAAGTTCTGGCTGGGAGAGATAAGAGGAGTCCATTGTTTCCAAACATTCCCCTCTTCAGGTGATTGAAAAGTCTCTCCCTTGGTATACCCACTGGAGAGACTTGTCAATTACCAGTAAGGTCTGTTTCACACGTCAGTGAAAAACACAGGCCCCTTTACAGACTGAGACTTTCTAGCGATCCCACCAGTGATCCCAACCTGGCTGGGATCGCTACAAAGTCTTTGGTGAGTCACTAGTGAGCTGTCAAACAGGCATACCTGGAAAACGACGCAACAGCGATATGGACCTGCAGAACGACCTAGGTAGTCATTAGGGACGTGTCAAAGCAGCTATTTGAAAGGGAAGTTGCTACAGTGTCAAACACACCAATGCATGCTGCACAGCGGGAAACAAAGGACCAAAAAATGGTCCTGAAAGATTTGTAGCGATCAGCAACTTCACAGCAGGGGCCAGGTCGCTGATGCGTTTCACACACTGCAAAGTCGCTGGGGAGGTCGCTATTACGTCACAAAACCGGTGACGTTACAGCGATTTCGTTAGCGATTTTGCAGTGTGTAAAGGGGACTTAGGCAGTGAGAGGAAACAATGGACTCATCTTGTCTCTCTAGGGGTCAAATCTTTAAATAGGTTCTGTTAAGGGGTTAAAAGTATTAGGGGCTTATCCTCTGGGACCCTGTGTAAATGAAGAAGTCATATGTCTAGCCTAATTCAAACCAATGTAGCACTTTTTAGAAAATGTTTTAAAAGTTTCGCTTTATATAAGCAGCAGGGGAACATGTTTTTTGTCTTTTTATTATTGTTGCATTTGTGTACTGATTTGTATTATTAGGATATTGATCTGCAATTGAAAAATGTAGCTATGACTCCAAGATGAACAACCCTTTTCTTTAAATATGTACACAGTTTGCTAGGTTCAACCACATTGTAGCATCTTTTTATAAATATTAGGGTTTTTTTTTCAAACTGATCCATTAATGGAAACACAGGTTTTTAATAGAACCTGTTGGCTGATTCATGCTGCATGAACCATGGTTAGCATGAATTAAAGCCTATGTCACAGGAGTGACCGGAATAACTGAAGCAGGGACCTCTAAACTGGCTAACAGACTAGGGACCCTGCGCTCTCTCTTATCCCAGAAGTAGGCTTGATGGTAACCAGATATGGGCCACCAGCATGACCCTAAAAGGGGCTTTACACGCAACGACATTGCTAACGAGATGTCGTTGGGATCACGGAATTCGTGACGCACATCCGGCATTATTAGTGACGTCGTTGCATGTGAAACGTACGAACGACCGCTAACGATCAAAAATACTCACCTAATCGTTGATCCCAAATATCGTTTCTGGTGCAGGACGCAGGTTATTCGTTGTTCCTGAGGCAGCACACATCGCTACGTGTGACACCCCAGGAATGCGGAACAACACCTTACCTGCATCCTCCGGCAACGAGGTGGGCGTCACTTTCTTTCGGCTGCTCTCCGCCCCTCCGCTTGTATTGGACGGCTGCTGTGTGATGTTCCTGTGACGCCGCACAAACCGCCCCCTCAGAAAGGAGACGGTTCGCCGGCCACAGCGACATCACTAGGAAGGTAAGTATGTGTGACGGGTCCTAGCGATGTTGTGCGCCACGGGAAGCGATTTGCCCGTGACGCACAACCGACAGGGGCAGGTGCGAACGCTAGCAAAATCGCTAGCAATGTCGCAGCGTGTAAAGCCCCCTTAACTCCTGTCCAAAGTCTGATCTAACACTCTCTACTAGTTTAGAGAAAACATAGTTTTTGAAAAGCTGGCCAGGGATTTTAGGAAGAGACCTAATTAGTCTGATGTGGTCCCAGGCTGGCTTCTCTACATCCCATTCGAATTAGTTAATAAATCTCTTCCCATAAAGAGACAAAGGAGAGAAGTATCAATCAACTAGGTTGAGCATTAGAAGAAGCCTGCAAGGAACCACATCGGACTAGTCAGGTCTCTTTTTGCAGTCGTCAAACAGCTTTTCAAACTGTTTTTCAATAACATGTTCCTTTTATGCTATAAGGCAGTTAAGTACTAAAACCCTATGTATAGAGATGTATTTAGGATTCATGTTTCATAAATTTCGAATATACTGTTAATAGAACCCATTCTGTATTTTTGTACATCTTAAATTTAACATGGACACTGGATTTTTTTCTTCTAGGTTCTATAAGAATGTATCACTAAATAAACGGTTATCATTCAATGCATGCCGAATGACAGATATAGGTTAAAAACAAAGACAGTAACATTGGAATTCAGCTCCCGTGTTACCATGATGCATCAAGGACATACAACTCATATTTAATTATAGGAAAATAATCACATTAATTGTTCTATGTTATTACAGTCAAAACTTCATTCAGTTTTGACCTAAATTATTTTTCACATTTATGTAAAAATGTGAATTCAGCCAGTACTTACAAAGTTGTTACAACTTTTAATACAGATCATAAAAGGTTAAGTGAAGACACTTTCCTGTTTATTCACTATCTAGTCTACAGAGATTCCATGATAAAGACAGATGCCTTGAGGCCCCGTCACACTAAGCAACATCGCTAGCTACATCGCTGCTAACGAACAACTTTTGTGACGTTGCTAGCGATGTTGCTGTGTGTGACATCCAGCAACAACCTGGCCCCTGCTGTGAGGTCGCTGGTTGTTGCTGAATGTCTTGGGCCATTTTTTAGTTGTTGCTGTCCCGCTGTGAAGCACAGATCGCTGTGTGTGACAGCAACAACTAAATGTGCAGGCAGCAGGAGCCGGCTTCTGCGGAGGCTGGTATCCACAGTAAACATCGGGTAACCAAGAAGCCCTGTCCTTGGTTACCCGATATTTACCTTTGTTACCAGCCTCCGCCGCTCTCACTGTCAGTGCCGGCTCCTGCTCTGTGCACATGTAGCTGCAGTACACATCGGGTTAATTAACCCGATGTGTGCTGTAACTAGGAGAGCAGGAAGCCAGCGCTAAGCATTGTGCGCTGCTCCCTGCACATGTAGCTCCGTGCGCTGGTAACCAAGGTAAATATTGGGTTGGTTACCCGATATTTACCTTAGTTACCAAGCGCAGCATCTTCCACGCGGCGCTGGGGGCTGGTCACTGGTTGCTGGTGAGCTCACCAGCAACTCGTGTAGCGACGCTCCAGCGATCCCTGCCAGGTCAGGTTGCTGGTGGGATCGCTGGAGCGTCGCAGTGTGACATCTCACCAGCAACCTCCTAGCAACTTACCAGCGATCCCTATCGTTGTTGGGATCGCTGGTAAGTTGCTTAGTGTGACTGGACCTTTGGAAACACAGTATCTATTACACAGCCTGCTGTAAGGACTACTGCTAGGTACAGAGGACCTACAGTGCCTACAAGTAGTATTCAACCCCCTGCAGACTTAGCAGGTTTACACATTCGGAATTAACTTGGCATTGTGACATTTGGACTGTAGATCAGCTTGGAAGTGTGAAATGCACTGCAGCAAAAAAGAATGTTATTTCTTTTTTTATTTTTTTTTTTAAATTGTGAAAAGTTTATTCAGAGGGTCATTTATTATTCAACCCCTCAAACCACAAGAATTCTGTTTGGTTCCCCTAAAGTATTAAGAAGTATTTCAGGCACAAAGAACAATGAGCTTCACATGTTTGGATTAATTATCTCTTTTTCCAGCCTTTTCTGACTAATTAAGACCCTCCCCAATCTTATGAACAGCACTCATACTTGGTCAACATGGGAAAGACAAAGGAGCATTCCAAGGCCATCAGAGACAAGATCGTGGAGGGTCACAAGGCTGGCAAGGGGTACAAAACCCTTTC
This sequence comes from Anomaloglossus baeobatrachus, assembly GCF_048569485.1. Lineage (NCBI taxonomy): Eukaryota > Metazoa > Chordata > Amphibia > Anura > Aromobatidae > Anomaloglossus > Anomaloglossus baeobatrachus. Next base: position 89,613,559 of record NC_134358.1, read on the forward strand.
CAAGGAGTTGGGCCTACCTGTCTCCACTGTTGGGAGCATCATCCGGAAGTGGAAGGCTTATGGAACTACTGTTAGCCTTCCACGGCCTGGACAGCCTTTGAAAGTTTCCACCCGTGCCGAGGCCAGGCTTGTCCGAAGAGTCAAGGCTAACCCAAGGACAACAAGGAAGGAGCTCCGGGAAAATCTCATGGCAGTGGGGACATTGGTTTCAGTCAATACCATAAGTAACATACTCCACCGCAATGGTCTCCGTTCCAGACAAGCCCGTAAGGTACCTTTACTTTCAAAGCGTCATGTCAAGGCTCGTCTACAGTTTGCTCATGATCACTTGGAGGACTCTGAGACAGACTGGTTCAAGGTTCTCTGGTCTGATGAGACCAAGATCGAGATCTTTGGTGCCAACCACACACGTGACGTTTGGAGACTGGATGGTACTGCATACGACCCCAAGAATACCATCCCTACAGTCAAGCATGGTGGTGGCAGCATCATGCTGTGGGGCTGTTTCTCAGCCAAGGGGCCTGGCCATCTGGTCCGCATCCATGGGAAGATGGATAGCACGGCCTACCTGTTGATTTTGGCCAAGAACCTCCGCTCCTCCATCAAGGATCTTAAGATGGGTCGTCATTTCATCTTTCAACAAGACAACGACCCAAAGCACATAGCCAAGAAAACCAAGGCCTGGTTCAAGAGGGAAAAAAATCAAGGTGTTGCAGTGGCCTAGTCAGTCTCCTGACCTTAACCCAATTGAAAACTTGTGGAAGGAGCTCAAGATTAAGGTCCACATGAGATACCCAAAGAACCTAGATAACTTGGAGAAGATCTGCATGGAGGAGTTGGCCAAGATAACTCCAGAGACCTGTGCCGGCCTGATCAGGTCTTATAAAAAACGATTATTAGCTGTAATTGCAAACAAGGGTTATTCCACAAAATATTAAACCTAGGGGTTGAATAATAATTAACCCACACTTTTATGTTGAAAATTTATTAAAATTTAACTGAGCAACATAACTTGTTGGTTTGTAAGATTTATGCATCTGTTAATAAATCCTGCTCTTGTTTGAAGTTTGCAGGCTCTAACTTATTTGCATCTTCTCAAACCTGCTAAATCTGCAGGGGGTTGAATACTACTTGTAGGCACTGTATCTCCTGGATATCCTCATATAGTAAAAAGAGAACAAAATTAAAAAAACGTACTCAAATATATGCAGTAAGGGCAGATATATCACTGATGCAAATGGTTCTTCTGCACAGGAGACCAAAAGCGCTGGAGAGATCGTGCCAACTATGCAGTAGAAAATTATAATAAGGTCAATCTGACCCACCGCCCAGATCTTGAGGCTTCAGGGGGCCTATGGCCAGATTGCCCTCATTATAGTCTTTTTCATCCTTTAGTGGCACGTTGGGAAGGGAGCATTGGTGTAACTCCACTGCCAGCAATAGAAAATATCAGCAAAGTTACAGGAAGTCGTTCTTAGCTTCCTGCCCGGCACTTCTTTTATGACTCAGGTGGCACAGTGGCATCAAAAGAAGAGAGAAACGGGCCTCAGGGATCTCCTGGAGAGGTAAATGATTCATTATTATTTTAACACAGGAGAGCACAATAAGGTGAGTGGGAGAGAGAACATAATACAGGTGTTATGTGCACTAAAGTGTACAAGTGATAACGTAAAATAAGGTATTACGTAACACTACTACACCTGACCCGCCTGGTTTTTGTACAGACTAGAGGTACCAGCTCCGCAGTCCCTAAAGGCCCCTGCGCAGACTGAGGCAATTTTACCTGGATGATTCAGATGACCAGTTGGACCTTCGATCCGTAAATGGCCATCAAGAGTTCCATGAACCTACTTAAAAATTCGGGGGAAGATGCTTAGTAAAAAAGGTAAGCCAATAGTTATAATCAACCAGGAGAAACAAAAGACGAGCAGAATTGACTTCAGGAATATCACCGGTGGGAAATGGAAGCCCAGGGAAGCTATAAATAGTTACACCCACCAGGTGATAGGGTAGACTAAATGACATCATAGGAAACACTTGTTGACAGAAAGGCAATGGACACACAAAGTGCCTACACAGAGACAAAGTGTTCAGAGCAGGACAGCAATTGAACCTGACTTTTACTCAATAGAGGAAGAAATGGACCACAGCACAGGAGGCTGCAAGATCAAATCCGAGGCATGACAACAGGGAGGGACTCATAATGAATTGAGGAGCGAGGAGAGAGAAAGGACACAATATAGGCAATTATAATGAGTTGGAGGTAGAAGAGAGAACACAGAACATGGATTTATCATGAATTAGGGAGAGGTGAGGGAGAGACGACACTAAACAAGCTTCTATAATGATGTGGGAAGGGGGGAAGAAGAGAGGAAACAGGACATGGATTTAAAATTAATTAGTGGGTAGAGAGGGCAGAATGCATAAATTCATAATGAATTGGGGAGGGGGAGTGAACACACTATAGGGACTCATAATGAATTGTGGGGTAGGGAAAGAGGACACAGGAAAGGGACTCATATTGGAAAGGGAATATAGAGAGGACACAAGACAAATACTTGTGATTACTTCAGCGGGGAGAGAGGATGCAGACCAGAGAATGATAACACAGGTCTGCCAAGGTAAAATTGTTTGAAAAGTAACAGTTGATTGTTATATACAGTACTTTTGATTGTTGAAATCAGTAAAAATATTGGAAAAATTCCATCATGTACAATTTTTTCCAAAACACTGACTGCACAGGCTTTTTCTTGTACAATTGAAAAGAACCTGCTAGCTTCTGATAGCTGTTTTCATGGTACCGAAGCATGGAAAAAGAATTCCTTCAATACATTTCTCAGGACAGTGCTCTACTGTATTGCAGTGATGTTCCTGGGCTGTTGGAAAAATGTAACACTGAGTACAATGTGAGTGAGTGGAGACTCTTTATTGATTCATCAAAAAAAGTCTGAAAGCTGCAACTGCACAATGGCAGAAGTATGCTTTAGTGCTTGTAGGACATTCTGTGCACTTGAGGGAAAACTACGAGAATTTAGACTTTATTTTGAAGAAACTTAACTACGAGGATTATTGATGGTCAATATGCGGTGATCTGAAAGGTCTCTCTTTGCTCCTTGGGCAAAAAGTAGGATACATAAAGTACCCATACTTTTTGTGTGAATGGCACTCATCACTTGAGCTAAAAAAGTTGGCCAACGAGAACATCTTTACAACCTGGACTCTAGAACATAGTGGAGGAAAGTTTAGTTGATCCCCCTAAAGTCCTCCTGCCACCACTCCACATTAAGCTTGGACTGATTAAACAGTTTGTGAAAGCTCTACCAAAAGTAGGATTGACTGTACCTGTGTACGAAGTTTCAGGAACTGTCCGAAGCAAAACTGAAGAAAGACATTTTTTTGGTGGGTCTGGATATGCAGAGACTCATGAAGTACAAAGTGTTCGAAAGAAAAATGATAGCTGTTGAGAAAATGGCTTGGGATTCTTTTAAAGAGGTTGTGATGAAATTTCTAAGTAACAACAAAGATCCAAAATTTAAGTCCATCGTGGAGAACAGGCTGAAACATTTCAAAGCCTCGGGTTGTCTGATGAATTTGAAGTTACATTTTTTACATTCCCATTTGGACTACTTTCCTGAAAACCTTGGCGAAGAGCAAGGAGAAAGATTTCATCAGTATATGAAGGAAATGGAATGACGATACCAAGGTAGATGGAATATGATGATGATGAAGGACGACTACTGGATGCTTCAAGAGAGACCTTTCAAGAGAGAGAGAGGTTTCAAGAGAAGGTTTGTAGAATAAAGGAAAAGTTACAAGATGTATTACCAATAAAGTTGCAGAATGAATGTTCAATAATTTTTTATAATTTTAATATATAATATAATTTTTTTATATAATATTGTGTACATTTTTGGCTACAATAAAGATTTTTCTTGTTCATCTCGCTCATCCATATGTGGTGGTTAAAAATAGAAGTGTTTTTTTTACATCAGGGCCTAAGAAAACATAAGAATTAGTCATTGGCTTTGAAAGAATTTTCATAAACCCAAATTTTGCATACTTGTCTAATTAATTTGTGGGAGAAGCACAGTGACAAATTCATTTTAACCGCTTCCCCATCCGGCGATGTTCCGTTTTCGTTTTTTCTTCCCCTTCTTGCAAGAGCCATAACTTTTTTTTATTTTTCCCACAATATTGCCATATGTGGGCTTGTTTTTTGTGGGACGAGTATTACTTATGAACTACACCATTCATTCTGTCCCATATTGTACTGGAAAACGGGGGAAAATTCTAAGTGCGGTGAAATTGCAAAAAAAGTGCAATTCCACAATTGTTTTTTAAAAAAATTTTTTTATTTACCATATTCACTATACGGTAAAACTGCCCTGGATTATGATTCCTCAGGTCAATTCAAGTTTGCAGATACCAAATATGTATAGTTTTCTTTTATTTAAGTGATGAAAATAAATTCAGAAATTTGTCAAAAAAGGAATTGCGCTTTTGTCGCCATTTTACAAAACCCATAGCATTCTTATTTTTCGTGATCTGAGACTCAGTGATGGCTTATTTTTTGTATTTTTAGTTATACGATTTTTGGGTAGATACTCTGTTTTGAACATATGTTATTGCATTTAATTGCAATATTAAGGAGATCAAAAAAATGTAATTCTGATGTTTTGATCATTTTTCCTTTCGCGCTCTTTACCGATCAGATTAATTTATTTTATATTTTGATAGATCAGACTTTTCTGAACACAGCAATACCAAAGATCTGAATTTGTTGTTGTTGCTTTATTTTCAATAGGGCAAAAGGGGGGGATTTGAACTTTTGCGTTTTATTTTACTTTTTCATATTTTGAAAACCTTTTTTTTCACTTTTTATTGATTTTGCTGGTCCCCTTAGGGTACTTGAAGCTTAGACTGTCCGATCCCATCTGCTGATTAGTGTGATGCTTCAGCATCCCTCTGAACAGCAGAAATGCTACACTCCTGTGAATGCCGGCAGAGTGCCGGAGTTCACAAAAACTTCGTCATGACAGCGATAGGCATCATCAGTTGACCCCCAGCTGTCATGACAACCCATGATTGCATGGCAGTACGGAATGGCACGCTGCCCGCCGGTACACATTAAATCCTGCTGTCAGAAATTGACAGCGGGATTTAACTAGTAAACAGGCACGGGCCCCACCTGTTAGCTGCACGAGTCAGATCAGCCAACATGTGTGGGGAAAAATGACAGACAAAGAACAGACACAGCCTTGGATGTAAAGGTACTTACTTTGGCTTTGTCACTAAGCACTCAAAACCTTGTTCTTCTGGGAACTGGAGGACAATAGATTCCCAACCGCTTCACATTTGATTCTTCATAAAAATCATGACATGCTCAAAATCCTCACTTGCCTAATAATTTTGCACACAGTATATAAACTAAACAAATATGAAATCTAATTTATTGATAATAGCTCTGGCTCTGTAAGAGAAAGGACTGAAGTTGGGCTTTCCACTGCCTCACTATTTTGATATCTGTGTGAGACTTCCCTTCCCGGAAGGCGTATATGCAGCCTGGAAACACATGAGAGATCTGAGCCGGTCTCACCACAAAATTTCGCATGTTTCCCAAGAACATTTGTAGGCATGTCATAAGTGTCAGAGATGTCATAAAATCTGCATAATTTGTTGAAATGGAACCACTTTAAAAAGACCTGTTAGCCCTCCTTGATGTGACGTTTTTGGTAAGTATTTCCCTATAAAATAAAGGTGCCATTTGACTTTTTTTTTCTAATTACTTTGCATTCTGCCACTGATCTGTTATTCTTCATGAAAATGTATAAATAAATGGACATCTAGCAGTATTAGTATTTTTCTTTCCAAAGGGTGTTGTCCTTATACAGTCTAAAGGGTGCTTTACACGAGACGACGGATCGTGCGATGCATCGTCGGGGTCATGGTGTTCGTGACGCACATCCGGCATCATACACGACGTCGTCTCGTGTGAAACCTCTGAGCGACTGTCACGCTCCCCGGCTCCCCTGATAGGCTCCCCGGCTCCCCTGCCATGCTTACCGGCTCCCCTGCCACGCTTCCCCGCTCCCAGGTCGCGCTCTGCCGCTCCCGTGCCAGGCTTCCCGGTCCCCCGCTCCGCAGCCTTCTTGCTCCATCGCCTGCGGTCCCCAGGCAGCCCGGTCCCCGCTCCCGGCGCCCGTCGGCTACTCTGCCTCAGCCCGGCTCTCCTGCTTCCTACTCACCGCTCCCTCCTCTGGCTTCTGGCACCCGGGCCTCGCGCATGCGCATTAGGGCGCGCGCGCGGTCATTGACCCTCTCTTAAAGGGCCAGCACCTAGAGACAGGAAATTGCATAGACAGGTACAGGGTATATTAAGAATCACTTTCCTGGTGGGCGGGGCCTGTTCTACGTGTTTAGCAAGCTAGTGTTCAGGTCCCCTATTGCTTTGCCTTGTGCTTTTGCCTGCATTAACCCTGTCCTGTCTCGTAGAGCCTGTCCTGCCACGCCAGCCGCTCCGAACCATGCTCATTCCCGTAACCTGACGGTGACTTCGGCGGATGTTCCACCATCTCTGCAGCTCCGCCAGTCTCCAGTCCCTGGCTCCGTTTGGTGACCCGTTCCATTGCTCAGCAAGTTCCGGATCCCGCCTGACCTTACCACCTGGCCTCGGACTCTGAGCCTCGTCACCCGGACCACCGTCCAGAACTCCGTCCACCTTTCCTGCTCCCCTACGGACTGTCCGGCTACCATTAGTGCTTCGGCTGCCGTGCATCCAGACCCTCTGGCGGGGTGACCTGCCTGGCTGCCTCCTCAAGAGAAACCGGTGTACGGTGCAGAGGTTCCACCACCCGGACGTTACAGCTAAAACAGGCCATGGATCCCGCCGAAGCACTAGCGGCCCTGCAGCAGGAACTCACACGACAGCGCGAGACCCAGACCCGCATGCTGAACTTCATGACTTCTGTGGATGCCTGTCTGAACGCGCTACAAGCAGCGGCCACGCCTGTGACATCTCGGGGTTCCACTGCACAATCCACGTCCGCAGCTCCCGTGGCAGCCTCCTCGGATGCTTCCAAGCTTCGTTTGGCCTCACCACCCCGGTACGCTGGAGATCCCAAGACCTGCAGGGGATTTATAAACCAATGCTCCCTCCATTTCAAGCTGCTGCCGCACCTTTTCGCCTCCGACCAAGCCAAGGTCGCGTTCATGATGTCCCATCTAGAGAGAGAGGCACTGGCCTGGATGAACCCCTTGTGGGAGAAGGAGGATCTGGTGACCACTGATATCCAGGACTTCTTGCAGGCTTTCCGTAACACCTTTGACGAGCCCGGACGCACCGCCGCCTCTGCTTCATCCCTCCTCCGGCTACGTCAAGGGACTCTGACGGTGGGCCAATATGCTATTCGTTTCCGCACCTTGGCCTCGGAACTCGGGTGGAACAACGAGGCCCTAACTGCCGTCTTCTGGGAAGGACTCTCGGCTCGCATTAAAGATGAGCTGGCTGGTCGTGACGTGCCTTCTACCCTGGATGCCCTGATTGCTCTGGCGACTCGCGTGGATCTTCGCTTTCAGGAACGATCCAAAGAGGTGTCCCGCGAGAGGCGTCCAATACGGCACTCCTCCCCACCACAGAAGTCCACCGCTCCTCAGTCGGCGTCCCCTGGCGCGTCTACCTACGAGCCCATTCAGATTGACCACCTGAGGCAGTCGGAGCAACGCCGAGCAGAACGACTAGCAAAGGGTCTCTGCTTCTACTGCGGTGATGGTTCCCACCTGCTACGCTCTTGTCCCGAGAAGCCGGGAAACTCCAAAGCCTAGGCTTGGTAGGAGAGGCTACCCTAGGTGCTGGGACACTCTCAGACTCCGTTACCTGGACTATACAAGTCACTACAGAAGAGACCCGGTTCACGGCAGAGGCGTATCTTGATTCCGGAGCAGCAGGCAACTTCATCCAGCAGGCCACGGTGGATAAGTACCAGGTGCCGGTCCTCCCACTAGAGAAACCGCTGGTGATCGCCTCTGTGGATGGGAGACCCCTCTCTAACACCGTCTCACTGATCACCAAGCCTGTGGAAGTACGGATTGGTGCTTTGCACACCGAGAAGATCACCTTCTACGTCCTCCCGCTATGTCTCATCAGATCCTGCTGGGACTCCCATGGTTACGGACACACGAACCGTCGGTCAGCTGGAGTACAGGTGAAATCACCCGATGGGGCTCCTCGTGCCACGAGAGATGTCTGAAAACCATCCAGCCCGTTCGACGCTCTCCGGTTCCAGAGTCTCTACCAGGACTGCCTTCTGCCTACTGGTCCTTCTCGGACGTCTTCGATAAAAAGGAGTCAGAGGTGCTACCGCCTCATCGTCCCTACGACTGCGCCATCGATTTACTGCCAGGAACCACGCCTCCTAGAGGAAGAATATACCCCTTGTCCCCTGCTGAAACACGGGCCATGTCTGCCTATATCACAGAGAGCCTGGCAAAGGGGTTTATTCGGAGGTCCTCATCCCCTGCCGGAGCAGGGTTTTTCTTCGTCAAGAAAAAGGAAGGTGATCTGCGCCCTTGCATCGACTACCGGGGTTTAAACCAGATCACCGTAAAGAACAAATACCCTCTGCCGCTTATCCCCGAACTATTCGATCGGCTCCGAGGAGCCCGTGTATTCACCAAGTTGGACCTCCGCGGGGCTTATAACCTGGTTCGCATTCGCTCTGGAGACGAATGGAAAACCGCATTCAACATTCGAGATGGGCACTACGAGTATTGTGTCATGCCCTTTGGTCTGTGTAATGCTCCGGCAGTCTTCCAAGAACTGGTGAACGACGTGTTCAGGGACCTCCTCTATGTCTGTGTCGTGGTATATCTTGATGACATCCTGGTCTTCTCTCCGGATCTACAGACCCACAGAGAAAACGTGCAGCTAGTTCTCCAGAGGCTTAGAGAAAACCGTCTGTACGCAAAGTACGAGAAATGCATCTTTGAGAAGTCATCTCTTCCCTTCCTGGGTTATGTTATCTCGGACACTGGCCTGCAGATGGATCCTGAGAAAGTGTCTGCCATCATCAACTGGCCTCCTCCTTCCGGACTGAAGGCTATCCAACGCTTTCTCGGCTTTGCGAACTATTATCAGCAATTCATCCCGCATTTCTCTGCCTTGACTGCGCCTCTCTCTGCCTTGACTAAGAAAGGAGCTAATCCTAAGGACTGGTCCCCGGCGGCCAATGCCGCGTTCTGCTCCTTGAAACAGGCGTTTGCTTCTTCCCCGGTTCTCCATCGCCCTGAATTGAATCGACAGTTCACCTTGGAGGTGGATGCCTCTTCCTCAGGAGCCGGGGCAGTGTTGATGCAGAACTCCCCCTCCGGCAAGATGGTCACTTGTGGATTCTTCTCCAAGAGCTTCTCGGCACCCGAACGCAACTACACCATCGGGGATCGGGAGCTAATGGCCGTGAAGCTTGCCTTGGAGGAATGGCGCTACCTCTTGGAGGGAGCAGTATACCCTGTAATCATATACACGGACCACAAGAATCTGGAGTACCTGCGGTGAGCCCAAAGACTGAACCCGCGACAAGCCCGCTGGTCCTTGTTTTTTGCTCGATTTGATTTCCAACTCCATTTTCGGCCTGCGGACAAGAACGTGCGGGCAGACGCTTTGTCCAGGTCCTTCGTGCCCGTGGAGTTGGAGGAGGAGACGTTCCAGCCCATCATCAACCCCAGCAAAATCATTCCGGTGAATCCTGTCGCTTTAACTCAGATACCCCCTTGGAAAACCTATGTCTCAGATACTGACAGACAGAGAGTCCTGCACTGGGGCCATGCCTCGAAGATCGCCGGCCATGCTGGTCAGAAGAAGACTTGGAGTACGATTGTCCATCACTACTGGTGGCTGTCCCTCCGTACAGACGTCACATCCTTCGTTTCAGCCTGTCCGTCCTGTGCCCAGAACAAGACACCAAAGCACCTACCATATGGACGTCTCCTGCCTCTGCCCATTCCTTCTGTTCCGTGGCAACATATCGCAATGGACTTCATTACGGACTTACCCTTATCCTCCGGACACACAGTCATATGGGTTGTGGTGGACCGTTTCTCAAAAATGGCTCACTTCATTCCCATGGCCGGGCTGCCCTCTGCCCAGGAGCTAGCTGACTCCTTCATCCAACATATATTCCGATTGCATGGCTTTCCCGCACACATTGTGTCCGACAGAGGAACTCAGTTTACCTCGCGCTTCTGGAGGGCCCTCTGCAAACAGAGGCTTTGTGACGTCGCTGTGACGCCGAACGTCCCTCCCCATTCAGGGAGTGGACGTTCGCCGCCCACAGCGAGGTCGCTCAGCAGGTAAGTACGTGTGACAGGGGTTTCACGACTTTGTGCGACACGGGCAGCGATTTGCCCGTGACGCACAAACAACGGGGGTGGGTACGATCGATTGTGAAATCGCACAATCAGTCGTCAGGTGTAAGGCAGGCTTTAGGCTATGTTCACATGTCCTGTGGTCATCCCTTAGAACGGATCTGATTTCTGATGTATCCATTTTTTTAACATGGGAGTCCAGGGACCAGAAATCCGTTAGTAGATTGCTATTTGGCCATCCTGAATTTGTAACGGATCCACTGTTTTCTTAACGGATCCTTTACAAATGTGTCATGATTCCTCTGTGCACAGCAACTTGCACACTAGGAGAGGCTCTGCTGTGTTTTCCTGGGCTACTGGTCTGGCAGGTTGATTGATTTGCTCAGGTGTTTCATCTTTCTGGTAATTGCTCTGCTTCTTTACTAAGCATGCTCCTACAGAACCTTGCCAGTCATACATTCTGGTTCTGTTGTTGTGTTGCTGGCCTGTGTGGCTAGTGTTCTGATCTTTGTTTTTTGACCCCAGACTGTTGTTTGATTCCTCTCTGCCCGCTCCCTGTTCCTGTCATGACCTCCTCGCTTTAGACCTCAGACCATTACCTGACCAAATCTCAGTTTACTCCCTGAATCTATTACATGCCTTCCTGGAATACTGACCCCTGGATTGTGTCCTGACTACACCTCTGTGTACTCCCTGTATCCATATGTGCCCTCCTATTAGCAGACCTCGGCTTTCCTGACTACTCTTCTGTTTATACAACCCGTAAGTAGTGACTGCATTACAAAATGGATGTTAAATAGCAATCCGTTAACAGATGCATTGTCCATAGACCCCCCGTGTTAAAAAACGGATCCGGCCGACATCTGTTATTTAACAATGAACAAAAAAAATTGTGTTTGCACAATTTTTTTGCAAATGGATCAGTGATAACAGATGATTACAGGATGTGTGAACTCAGCCTAACACTTACATTTACAGTAGGAACAACAGAGGAGCCAAGACATGTAATGAACTGTCAGATACTAACTATAACAATATATTTGTTTATTTTAATGTTATTAATTTTATTTAACTTTCAAATTGAAAAAGTAAAATAGAAAACGGTAAATAATGAATAAATATGTTCCTGTAGTTTGCTGCTATTTCCAAACAGGCATTGTTTTTAGTGGGGCATATTTCATTCTTACGTTCCAAAGCTGTAAAATACATGACTCCGGAATGTCTGACTGAAGGCCTTTGACCTTCCCCAACAAACCCCCTACCCCCCTAGGGTTCTTATCTAAAATAAACACAAACACTGTGTGACGTTGGAATATAAAGGCCACAGCAGCCCCATTTATTCATAACATAAACATCAGCCATGTAACAGTACAACTCTTCATTGAAGAACCCGAAAAGGAAGGGGGGGGTACCTGAAGGTTAACCAAAATGTTCTTTGCAACATCAGCCTGTCTCCTGGCCCTCAGCCGCAACACACCGACTCGAGAGCCCAAGCCAGATGTTGCCCCCACTATGTCCCGCTGAGACTCAACCCAGCAAGGACCCGTTTACCAAACAATTGCACCGCTAGAGGTAACCCGCTCCGGCACTGGGTTCCGTCCTCTCCTCTGTGCAAACCCCCACCTTCAGACACCCCCCTCCTTTCCGCCGCTGCGACAAATACGATCTTCCTTCTTGTCTTCATCGATGTCGAATCCACAATTAGGGCGGGCGGGCGGGAACGATTCCAGTCACCGTCCAGGTAGGAATGACCCACCCCCCCTCTGACCTGCCCTATATACTACCCCCTATAGCCACCACCCCTTGACCAATCAAACTGACCCCTGATCCTAACTGCCCCTTAGCACCACCCCCAAATTTCGCGCCCAAACTGACTTTCTCCATTAACCCCTTGTTAACCCTCTGGCCTGGCATCCCTCCTAGTCATGTAGCCCTCCCTTAAGCCCCTTCGGGTCAGCAGTCCGGGCTCTTCCTTGACTCCGGAATGTCTGACTGAAGGCCTTTGACCTTCCCCAACAAACCCCCTACCCCCCTAGGGTTCTTATCTAAAATAAACACAAACACTGTGTGACGTTGGAATATAAAGGCCACAGCAGCCCCATTTATTCATAACATAAACATCAGCCATGTAACAGTACAACTCTTCATTGAAGAACCCGAAAAGGAAGGGGGGGGTACCTGAAGGTTAACCAAAATGTTCTTTGCAACATCAGCCTGTCTCCTGGCCCTCAGCCGCAACACACCGACTCGAGAGCCCAAGCCAGATGTTGCCCCCACTATGTCCCGCTGAGACTCAACCCAGCAAGGACCCGTTTACCAAACAATTGCACCGCTAGAGGTAACCCGCTCCGGCACTGGGTTCCGTCCTCTCCTCTGTGCAAACCCCCACCTTCAGACACCCCCCTCCTTTCCGCCACCGCGAGCTCGCATGACCCCTTGTGCGCGCGAGTCCTCCCACACCAACAAAGCCTTCTCAAGCCCCTCCATCAGCCCTAAGGCCCAAATATCATTTCCCACCGAATTTAAATGGACCCCGTCCCGGCGCAACAAGTCGGCGGACGCCGCTTCCAACTCCGGGTGCCGAACAGAGACACCCCCAACCCGGGAAATGAACCGCCCAATCTCCCGATTCACTTTACTACGCGCCCTGTTTACCGCCTCCACCGACCTGGCGTGCCGCCATGTCAGCCGCGCAACCATATCCGACCAGACAATTACTAGACCCGGGTGGGAAGACAGGAGCCGCAGGCAGTCACATTTTATGTCTTGTATCAGATCCCTGGAAGCCCGGAGACCGAGGTCATTCCCACCCGCGTGTAGTACTACCACGTCCGGTGCTCTGTCCAGCTGCGAATGGTGGCGCCAGGTAGGCAACACCTCACTCCACAGCATGCCCCTGACCCCGATCCATCGCACAGTAGCCTTTTCTCTGGGAACCCCCAACTGGCGGCCGTCCGGTCGTATTCCCGCACGAAACGCCCCCCAATACACGTATGAGTGGCCGAGCACCCACACCAACAACGGTAAACCTACAAAACAAAAGGTGACAACACAGAGGGGGTGGGGTGGGGGGGGGGGGCACAAGGAAGAAAATGGGTAATGATTACCAAACAAATACCGCCCCCGACCCCCCCCCCCCTCCCCACCAATAGCTCACAACAAGTTCGGCCGGACGTAAGATCTAAACCTGGCCGAGTCCCATCGTCCAATCTTACGGAGAGCCTGCGCGCCCAGACCCCAACGAGCCGCCTGAGTCGCAGCCCCAATCCGAAAGGAATGCGACGCGAACTCAGCCTCGTTGAGACCGCAACACTGCAGGCACCTCCGAAAGATGCAGACAAATTGGTAACTCGACAAAGCTGACCCGTCCTGGTGGGACAAAAGGGACCCCGGGCGAGCTCCCCTCACTTCTAAAAACGCCGACAGCCATCTGACAGGGCACTCCGCTAAACCAGGTACACCCCATAGTTCCACCATCCGACCTCTACCCAGCTGGTCCGTCTTTGACCGTCTCAAGCAACACCGCACCACATCCATACCGCATTCCACGTCCTCCAGCAACAAACCTCCGTGACTCCTCGTGTTTCTGCTCACCAGTTCACTAATTCTAAACGCCCCAAAGAAGGCCAAAACAAAAGCGGTCCCGAACAACTGGCATTCATACTCCGAACAGCACACCCGAGGCAACACCGACAACAGCTTGCCCAGCAGCTCAAAAGATACCGGGCGCCGAAGGTCTCGGCGCGCCCCCGCCCTCCGGTAACCCTTCATCACCTGGCGCACCCAGAAATCCTTCGTAACGTCCTTCCAGCCCAATAACTTGAAAAAGAAGGAAATGCCCGCTAACCTGCCCGCCACGGCCGACCACGAAAGGCCTTCTTCCTTAGCCCTGCCCAACATGAACAAAACTAAATAAACTCTGTCACCTTCAGATACATGACCTCCCACCTCATCAACCAACTCGAGCCAACGGTCCCACGCTGAATTATAGCTGCGCCACGTACTGGGTGCCACCGAATGTCGGATCAATTCCCAGGCCGGCTGCAAACCAGGTCCCACAACCAGACGGGCCAAACGGTCTCCTGCTGCTCCGCGTCCGGCGCCAGCATTCGAAAGCGGTCCCACTGGAAGCGAGATAAAGCATCAGCCACAGAATTCAGCACCCCCGGCACATGTACAGCGCAGACCCACAAGTTCAACTCCAGACATTTCAGCACCAAATGACGCAAGAGGTCCACCACCGGGGGGGAATCAGCTGTCAACTTGTTAACACACTGAACAACCCCCAGGTTGTCACACATGAAACGCACCTTCCTGTCTTTCAAATCCTGTCCCCAAACCTCTAAGGCCACGACAATAGGGAAAAGTTCCAACAGGGCCAAATTCCTAGTCAGACCGCAAACCCGCCACGAATCAGGCCACCTGCCGACACACCATCTCCCCCCAAAATATGCGCCAAAACCACTGGATCCCGCCGCGTCCGTATACAGCACCAACTCCTCATTTGACACCACCTCACGAAGCCACAATGACCGTCCGTTGTACAGCTGCAAAAAACGGGACCACACTCTCAGGTCCGCCTTATGCTCCACCTTCAAACGCACAAAATGCAAAGGGTGCAACACACCGGTGGTGGCTTGAGCCAAGCGACGGGAAAAAACTCTCCCCATCGGCAATATTCTACACGCAAAATTCAACTTCCCCAACAGGGACTGCAAGTCCCGTAAACGAATCTTCTTGGCCTCAATGGCCCCTTGAACACAACGCCTCAAATCCACCAGCTTGTCCTCCGGCAAGCGGCACTCCATGGCAACCGTATCCAGCTCGATACCCAGGAATTTCAAAACCGTAACCGGACCCTCCGTCTTCTCCGGCGCCAACGGAACGCCAAACCGGCGAGCAACCTGCTCCACTGTCCGAAGCAAAAGGGAACACTGCGAGGATCCCGCAGGCCCCATGCACAAGAAGTCGTCCAAGTAATGCAACACTGAATCTAGACCCGCCTCCTCCTTAATTACCCATTCCAAGAAACAACTAAACTTCTCAAAATAGGAACATGAAATTGAACAGCCCATAGGCAAACAACAATCCACATAAAACTTGTCCTCCCACCAACACCCCAACAGGTGAAAACTGTCCGGGTGCACCGGCAACAGGCGGAAGGCCGCTTCTATATCCGTTTTCGCCAAAAGCGAACCACAGCCCAACTTCCTTAACCATTCCACAGCCTTATCAAAACGGACATACGAAACCGAAACCAGCTCAGGATCAATACCATCGTTCACCGACCGGCCAGCAGGATAGGACAAATGGTGGATGAGCCGGAACTTGTTAGGTTCCTTTTTTGGGACCAACCCCAACGGGGACACAACCAAGTCCGGCAATGGAGGGGCATCAAAAGGCCCCGCCATCCGTCCTAGCTCCACCTCCTTCCGTAACTTATCCGCAACAACCTCACCATGTAGGCGAGTCGACTGTAAATTTTTTAAACGAATCTCTCCCGTCTTAACCACTGACGGTATCTTGAAACCAAAACTAAAACCGTCACTCAACAATTCCGCCGACCCCCGATCCGGGTATCTACTTAGAAACGGCGCCATCCGATCTACCCTCACCGGGGTCCTCCCTTTTTGACGAAGACTCAGCGGCCTTTCCTTTTCCCTTCCGGAAGCACTTAAGGTGGCTGTGGGCGCCACCACAGCCCGAACACTCGTGCTTGAATCGGCAGGAAGACCCAAACCGGCATTCCTTCTCATTAAACTGCCAGCAAACGCCCTTTTTGGGCCCCGACGAGGTGCCAAATGATCCCCCGCCGGTGCCCCCTGGAAAGGACTGTGATGCCGACTTCGGCGCAGCCATCAGCCGCATCCATAGACTAATTTCTTTGTGGTCCCACCGTAAACTGGGTCTGACCGCCTTCCTCTGGCGAAACTGCTCGTCATATCTTAGCCAAGCAGTCCCCCCATAGGTCCTATACGCCTCACAGATAGAATCCAGATAACAGAAAAGCGCCGTACAGTTATCCGGAGCCTTTTCCCCCACCACACCGGCCAGTATCACAAAGGCCTGCAACCAGTTCTGAAAAGTGCGGGGAATAAGGCGATAACGCCGCCGTTCTTTCTCGTCCTTTTTGCTCTCATCCTGTTTAACCCGATCCAGATTAAACTTTTCCAACGGAAGCAATGAGAATATTTCAACATATTCATCCTTCCATATTTTCTCCCTGGTCTCCTGCTTCAGATGCGCCCCCAACGGGCCATCAAAGCAAACATACACTTCCCCTCTCGCCTTGTCATCCAATCGAACAATGTCCACTGCAGCCGCAGCTGCGGCAGCGGGAGCCGCAGCTGGGGCCGCGGGAGCCGCCACCACCGGCTCACCAACCGCATTGCCACTAGCAACCCCTCCAACCGCAGGAGTCGCAACCTCCTGCCCCGTCGCTCCCTGCCACACCAAGCTAGGGCCCCCCACAGGGGCAAACAAACCCCTAACCAACCTCAACAACTCGGATGCCACACTGCCGTCACCCGTCACCACATTCACGACCCGCCCGCCACTCGGGCCACCAAGTAAACCACCCGTACCACCAACCACATTCACGCCCTGCACGCCATCCATATCACCAGACCCACCATCCATAGCCAAACCAGGTGCACGAGAAATAGAAGAAACCGTGGTCTTACCAGGCTGACTCCGAGAAGATCCCGAAACAGCCGTCACATGTCCTCCGCGTCGCACTCCAGCCGCCTCGCCGACCTCCACGATCTGGTCCCCGGTGCCGTCCTCCGCGACGTCCTCCTCCAGGGTGGCCTCATCGTCCTCACTGGACCCAGGCCCAGGGAGCCCGCCGTCCGGCAGACTCGACCTCAGGCCCCGTCCGCCCGCAGCACCATCCATCCTCCGCGACGATCCAGACGCTGGCTCCGCCACATAAACACCGCCTGGGGCATGCCGTCCGGCATCCCCGCGTGCTCCGGCTGATCCCGACGCCGTCCCATCGCTGTCCCTCCGCTGCGGTCCCAGGCCGGGCCCCGCTGATCCGGGCCGTCTCCGTGCGGACTCCCCCGCCGACACTGGGACCCCATGCTCCTGCATGGGCCCCGCTCTGCTCCTAGACCTTGCCGCCGCCGCCACTGTGGCCTCATCTGCGCCCCGCGATCCCGCTGGCCCACGCAACCCAGCTGGCCCCCGTGACCCCGCTGGCTCATACGACCCCGCCGACCCACGCGACCCCGCCGACCCACGCGACCGCGCCGGCCCACGTGACCGCGGCGGGTCAGGTGACCGCACCGGGTCAGGCGAGCCTGCCGGATCGCGGGGACGCACCGGGACGGGTGAGTACGTGGGGTCACATGACCGCGCCCGGTCAGGTGACAGCGCCCGGTCAGGTGACATCGCCGCCCCACGTGACCGCGCTGCCCCACGTGATCGCGCCGCCCCACGTGACCGCGCCGCCCCACGTGACCGCGCCGCCCCACGTGACCGCGGCGGGTCAGGTGAGCGCGCTCGGTCAGGTGAGGCCGCCGGAGCACAAGGGGACGCCGGGTCACGCGAGCGCAGCGGGCCACGTGACCGCGCCGGGTCAGGTGACCGCGCCGGGTCAGGTGACCACGCCGGGTCAGGTGACCGCGCCGGGTCACGCGGGCCGCGACGCGCGTGTCACTGCCGAGCGCCGCGACCCGGAAGAGGAGGGGAGGCCGGCCGTGTCGCTCACCGCCCCGTTGCCTTGGCGCCCGCGGCCCGACTTCCGGCCGGGGCCTCGCGACGTCCCGGCTCCCGGATCCACCGCCGCACATCCACTCGGGCTCCGTCTCCGCTGCCGGCTCCTCGGCGTCATCTCCGGGCTGAGGCGCTCCGGGGGCCGAGTTCTTCGCTGCCGCTTCGGAGGCAGGGGGGTCCCATCTTCCTCGCCGACGCCGGACCATCGCAGGAGCTGCTCGTCCATCCAACGCTGTCCACGCTGCTCCGCCATCCTCTTCATCTGTGCCATGAAGTCCTCCATCTTCGGGATCCAGCCACAACGATTCCAGTCACCGTCCAGGTAGGAATGACCCACCCCCCCTCTGACCTGCCCTATATACTACCCCCTATAGCCACCACCCCTTGACCAATCAAACTGACCCCTGATCCTAACTGCCCCTTAGCACCACCCCCAAATTTCGCGCCCAAACTGACTTTCTCCATTAACCCCTTGTTAACCCTCTGGCCTGGCATCCCTCCTAGTCATGTAGCCCTCCCTTAAGCCCCTTCGGGTCAGCAGTCCGGGCTCTTCCTTTGTAGTACATTGTGGAAGTAGCAAGAGTCTGGCAGGATTCCTGATGAAATTGTGCGCTGAGCATTTAGCATTGTAAAATGGACAATAAACGCCTTACAGCTTGTAATAAATAAAAACACTCACAGAGGCTTATTGATGGAGCCGAGCAATTTGTAACTTATTGCCCTTGTATATTTCACTGACTTCTGGCTCTGCTCTATTGTAAAGGTTGCAGGACGGTTAATACAGAAAAGTACATTTCACTCCCCCATGGAGGACATAAAACTGAATCATTTCTATCATCTCACACTTGTCACACTGTTTGTGCATTATGTAATTTTCCATTAACTCTACAGTATTTCTTTATTAATCCATTGACATCAACACTCAATGCTCAGAGCATTTAGCAAAGACCAAAGTGAGATATAGTGCAATAGCAAAGACTATTCAGGCTACATAGAAAGCTTTTTAATAATCCATCTGTATAGACATGTGAAATGATTTCAGTGTATACTCCTGACAAGCGCTTTTATATTATGCTGGTTTATAATAGACTTTACTAAGATATTTAACAAATTACATAATATGCCAGATACAATTGTACAATGATAAAATTAACAACAATAATATATGTATGGATAGATAGATAGATAGATAGATAGAGGGATAGATAGACAGACAGATAGACAGATAGATAGATAGAGGGATAGATAGATAGACAGATAGATGATAGATAGAGGGATAGATAGATAGAGGGATAGATAGAAGGATAGATAGAAGGATAGATAGATAGATGATAGATAGATAGATAGATAGAAGGATAGATAGATAGATAGAGGGATAGATAGATAGATAGATAGATAGATAGATAGATAGATAGATAGAAGGATAGATAGAAAGATAGATAGATAGATAGATAGATAGATAGATAGAGGGATAGATAGATAGATGATAGGTAGCTAGATAGATAGATAGAAGGATAGATAGAAGGATAGATAGAAGGATAGATGGATAGATAGATAGATAGAGGGATAGATAGATAGATAGATAGATAGAAGGATAGATAGAAGGATAGATAGATAGATAGATAGATAGAGGGATAGATAGATAGATGATAGGTAGCTAGATAGATAGATAGAAGGATAGATAGAAGGATAGATGGATAGATAGATAGATAGAGGGATAGATAGATAGATAGATATCTATTTCCAAAGAGAGCCCAACACTAGTGAAGGCTGAACTCGAACTGTGAAGTTTGGGGTCCATACTGGATACTCCGTGCGCGTACCCTGAACACAGAGTTCCCAGATAATTAAACATAAAGGAAAAAGAATGACAATATGGAATAAAGCAGGAGCGTTATAATTACTGAGTCTCCTGTGTGGCTGTAACACTACTTCCATGTCCGCTCATTAACCTTCATACATATTCACTGCTTACCCCGCCTACCATCAGTCCCAGCATGTGATTGGTTGCAGTCAGACTGCGCCCCCAACCTGTGTGACAGCGTCTGTGATTGTTTGGAATCACAAATGCTGTATGCCTATAGTGTAAAAATAAGTAAATTGTCCACCCTTTTTGTGATACCCAGCCATGTGCTTATCTTGGCTGTGTATCAAATTAAGAGGGACCCTAAGAGCCTTTTTTTAATTATTTAAATAAATGATTTTGAAACATTGCATGCGATCCCCCTAAGTTTATTACCCAGCCATGATAAAGCCAAGGGGGATGGTATTCTGAGGTTGTGGAGGCCCATGGTTATTTCCCCCCAGCCTAAATATAGCTACCTGCAGCGGCCCAGAATTGTTGCATCTATTAGATGTGAAAATTCCAGAACTCTACCTGGCTCATCCCGATTGCCCTGGTGTGGTGGCAATCATGGTAATATAAGAGGTTAATGACAGCTCACAGCTGCCAATAAGCCCTAGATTTATAATGGAAGGCATCTATGAGACCCCCCATCATTACTAATACTGTAAGAGAAAAAAAATAAACACAAACACCAAAAAATCTCTCTCTATCTTTCCTTCCCAGACTGCTACATCTGACAATCACAGTGAGCACCATAGAGTATGATTGCATGCTGTTAGGTACGATCATCAGTCAGGTCGCTTGGGTGAGTCCTCTACTTGTGACTTACTTCAGTCACTCGAGTGATTTGCTGTCACAGGGGGAGGACTGCACCTGTGGCCGCGACTAACCTGAGTGACGTTACCGCTCACTTCAGTTGCTGCATAGAGCTCACAATGGTCAGTCATGTTCTATGGCTTTCGCTGTCAGCGTCAGATGTAAGACTCAAAAACATTGAACCAAGGCACATCTCGCATCAAAATCAACGCCACTCCATATGGCACATAAGCATAGAAGGAAGAAAATGGAGCTTGCAAGGCTGTTCGTATAAAATATCAAAAACTTTATTATACAAATTTCTTATTATATTAAAATGGTTTCAATCAATATAGAAAACGTACATATGCGGTGCTAATAGAGAAAAAGGTGAGTTACCACACATAAGTGGTAGAGCAAAAGTGGTAGACACCCCAAGTAGACGTAAATTACTAGCAGGGGCAAAGGGTCATAAGTAATCATAAGTGGCTGGCTGATAGATATGGCATCTCTGTCCTGGCAGGATACGTAAATATATATAGCCAAGTCAGCATAAATCCCCAAGACAGGACAGAGATTCCAAACATCAGACTAATCATGAAAAAGGTCACAAAAAATGACTAACAAATATGGCGCCTCCACCCTGACCGGACACATGAAAATGTATAGCCAAATCGGCATAGGTCCGTTTAGACAGGGCAGGGGTCACCCAATAACAAGCCAGTCACATAAGAAAGACCCTAAGAACCCATAACTTACACATAGTTAAAAAGGGGGGGTGAACACCAGAGCGTCCCACGACAGTGCAAGGAGCCTTCCTACGCGCGTTTCGCACGGATTACGTCTGCTGGCTTCATCAGGGAAGGTGTACGGCAATTGCCGTTCAAGGACCTTAAATAGGAAGTCACATGACTTCATTGGGCAGACCAGGACCTAGAAAATGTGTCCCAGCCAAACGGATCCCCGCTGACGCACACGCGCACCGCGCGCCCAACATCACACGCCCCACAGCTGTCCAATGGGAGAGGGAGCCCGGAGCACAACAACGTGCTCCAAGGCCACCCCCACCCAGCAAGGACGGCCAAGGGGTGGGCAAGAAAGGCAAGCGGCGCGCACGGGTCACGGAGATCAGAGGGCGGGACACAGCTCCCAGCTAGAGCCCGTCAATCAGCCATCGGGTTGCCATGGCGGCGCGCACGCCAAAGCACGGCGGGAGTCCACACCACGTCCCCGGCAATCCAGTGAGGGGGGACGCGGCGGGCCCCCGGGCCCAGGGGTCCGCAGCATCCACCCCCACCAAAAAGGACGCCGGGCAGGCAGTGGGGACAAAACACCGCGCGATGGGAGCGCGCACAGCAACCAGAGGGCGGGACAGGCTAATAGCTGGAAATGAAAAATATGAACAATAAATAAGTATCCATGCCATCCCATAAGTAAAACCACAGAAATGAGATAATAATGGCATCAATCATATTACATAAAAACAAGGAACAGGGGAATTATTATGAAGAGATCTTCTTAAAGTGACAGTACGTCCATGTCATAAGGGAATCATGTACGAACAATTTTTCCAAAATCGATGTCAGGTCCAAGTCCGACATGTAAACCACATGGATTATAACTGAGACAAGGTCCTATGAAGGCAAGAGAATTAAATTAGGAACACTGAAAATTAATAATGGGGCCAAAAAGAAACCAGATAAAAAATGTTGATTAAAAAAACCTTAGATTAAAAAGGAAAGGAATGGTGCAGTACATGACAAGGGCTACTCATAGAAACGGGGCGAAGTTTAGAGCCTCATTAAGGCCCTTTGGTGTAACTGTGTCCAAAATGGTGATCCATTTCAGTTCACGTTGGGCCAAAAGCTTTTTGACATTTCCCCCCCTAATCCCACAGTGAATCACGTCTATACCCCTGACCATAAAAGATCTAGGGTTGCATCCATGAACAGATTTGAAATGGCGCGGTATAGTTTTTAGTTCTGCCACATTGGTCGCTGTGGTTGCCGCCCGAATGTCCCTCACATGCTCTCTTACTCTTACTCTTAGTTCCCTTGACGTCATACCTATATAGATCTTATTACAATCACATGTTGCATAATAGATGACGTTGATGGTAGTACAAGAGATATGTTCTCTTATAGGGAAATTTTTCCTCCCATCACTAGTATGGAAAGAGGAGCAGCGGGAGACATTCGGGCAGGAAACACAGCGACCACAAGGGAAGCAACCTTTTATGGGTCCAGACGAGCCAAAAGGACTACTGGTCACTGGTGGTATGTAGTGGCTTTTGACCAGGTAGTCCTTAAGATTTTTACATCGTCTGGCGGTCATCAAAGGTACAGGGGGTAGACGTGACTTCAAGGTGAGATCCGATTGAAGGATCGGCCAAAATTTAGTTAGGATTTCTCTCATCTCCTGCCATTTAGCATTAAATGTTGAGATGAACCTTATATTTTCCACAGGCCGGATTTCACCTCTCCTCCCGTGAAGTAGATCGTCCCTAGACACCGATCTTGCTCTATGATAAGCTTGTTTCAGAGTGCGATTCCCATAACCTCTGTTCTTAAACCTCATCCTCAAATCATCTGCCTGTTGTTTAAAAACGTTGTCCCGAGAGCAGAGTCGTCTCACCCTGAGATATTGACCAATTGGGATGGCGCGTACAGTGGAGTTGGTGTGGGCAGAGGTGGCATGGAGTAGGGAGTTTACAGACGTCGGTTTTCTGTACACATCCATCTGCAAAGCCCCAAACTCGTCTGCAGTAATTTTAATATCCAAAAACTCAACTCCACTGTCGCTAAAACTATATGTCAATTTGATGTTATAATTATTTGTGTTGAGCTGGTCCATGAAAAGCCTGAGTTGAGAGATGGTACCCTGCCAGATGATCAGTAGATCATCAATGTATCTCACCCACATTGACACCATGGGGGCGGCCCATGCACCTCCGTCAACAAACAAACCCCTCTCCCAGAAACCGAGGAAGAGGTTTGCGTACGAAGGCGCACAGGCCGCGCCCATAGCGGTCCCCCGCCTCTGCAGATAGAATCTATCTTTAAAGACGAAGAAATTGTGGGTGAGTACATAGTCAAGAAGTTCAAGGACCAGCTCACAAATACGTCCATCCCAATTGCTCATGCTCAAGAAGAAACGAGCTGCTCTCAGGCCATCGTCGTGGCTGATACACGTGTATAAAGACTCTATATCAGCCACCACCAAGAGGGTCCCTGGGTCCACATGAACCCCATCAAGTCTGTTAAGAACCTCGGTCGTATCCCTAACGTAGGATGGAAGGGTCTCTACCAGGGGTTTTAGGTAATAGTCAATAAACTGACAGATGGGACTACATAACCCCTCCATCCCTGAAACGATGGGCCGACCGGGTGGATTGATGGGGTCCTTGTGGACCTTGGGCAATAGGTAAAAAGTTGGAATTTTGGGATATTTTACAAATAACCCATCAAAGACCCTCTTGGTAATAATCCCTTGGTCTAGGGCATCATTGAGGATGAGGTATAATTGGGCAGAGAACGTTTTGGGGGATCAAGATCGGGCTCCATCTCCTCCTGTACATCAGGCGAAGAAAGCGGCCTATCCGGCAGTACTACTATATCTGGAAGGGGTAATCAGAGTCAAATGTCTTGGGACAATAGACTACGTCAACCCAAGAAGAGGGGTGCCGGCAGACCTAAAGATATTGGTCCGGGCGAAGGCCCCCAGGTAATTAACCTGTCGAAATATACTCTGTCCACGGCACAACTACAGGTGTTGAGCAAAGGTTTGACATTTTCCCCCACTAACACCTTTGATTTGTTCACAGCTTTGAAGGATCTTCACCTTTTCTCCCGGAAGCTGATCCTTCATAAGTTACACTCTAAATCTTCGACAGGAGACACCGATCTGGCTATGGGACAGAGTGCGACACAAATTTTGGAGGACCTCTCAGAAGAATTACCATCTCAGCTGCCAGGTGAGTTTCCCACCTCCTTGGGGCCTAGATCCACGACTTTCCCCCCCCCTTGTCTCTGTGCCCGGCGGTGGAGATTTTTACCCGCCTTGTTAGCGAAAATCTGCGTGACATCTCCACTCGCCGATCACGGGACAATTTAACTGCAGTCCAAAGGAAGGCCTTGAGAGAACTGGGTGATATGAATGATGTCATATTCAAGGCCGCAGACAAGGGGGGTAATGTCGTGGTTTGGCCGGTGGATCTTTATGAAAGGGAGGCCCACAGGCAGCTGAGAGATAGAGAGACATATAGTAGACTGGACTCCTCACCTTTGATCTCATTCTCTGCCCAATTATACCTCATCCTCAATGATGCCCTAGACCAAGGGATTATTACCAAGAGGGTCTTTGATGGGTTATTTGTAAAATATCCCAAAATTCCAACTTTTTACCTATTGCCCAAGGTCCACAAGGACCCCATCAATCCACCCGGTCGGCCCATCATTTCAGGGATGGAGGGGTTATGTAGTCCCATCTGTCAGTTTATTGACTATTACCTAAAACCCCTGGTAGAGACCCTTCCATCCTACATTAGGGATACGACCGAGGTTCTTAACAGACTTGATGGGGTTCATGTGGACCCAGGGACCCTCTTGGTGGTGGCTGATATAGAGTCTTTATACACGTGTATCAGCCACGACGATGGCCTGAGAGCAGCTCGTTTCTTCTTGAGCATGAGCAATTGGGATGGACGTATTTGTGAGCTGGTCCTTGAACTTCTTGACTATGTACTCACCCACAATTTCTTCGTCTTTAAAGATAGATTCTATCTGCAGAGGCGGGGGACCGCTATGGGCGCGGCCTGTGCGCCTTCGTACGCAAACCTCTTCCTCGGTTTCTGGGAGAGGGGTTTGTTTGTTGACGGAGGTGCATGGGCCGCCCCCATGGTGTCAATGTGGGTGAGATACATTGATGATCTACTGATCATCTGGCAGGGTACCATCTCTCAACTCAGGCTTTTCATGGACCAGCTCAACACAAATAATTATAACATCAAATTGACATATAGTTTTAGCGACAGTGGAGTTGAGTTTTTGGATATTAAAATTACTGCAGACGAGTTTGGGGCTTTGCAGACGGATGTGTACAGAAAACCGACGTCTGTAAACTCCCTACTCCATGCCACCTCTGCCCACACCAACTCCACTGTACGCGCCATCCCAATTGGTCAATATCTCAGGGTGAGACGACTCTGCTCTCGGGACAACGTTTTTAAACAACAGGCAGATGATTTGAGGATGAGGTTTAAGAACAGAGGTTATGGGAATCGCACTCTGAAACAAGCTTATCATAGAGCAAGATCGGTGTCTAGGGACGATCTACTTCACGGGAGGAGAGGTGAAATCCGGCCTGTGGAAAATATAAGGTTCATCTCAACATTTAATGCTAAATGGCAGGAGATGAGAGAAATCCTAACTAAATTTTGGCCGATCCTTCAATCGGATCCCACCTTGAAGTCACGTCTACCCCCTGTACCTTTGATGACCGCCAGACGATGTAAAAATCTTAAGGACTACCTGGTCAAAAGCCACTACATACCACCAGTGACCAGTAGTCCTTTTGGCTCGTCTGGACCCATAAAAGGTTGCTTCCCTTGTGGTCGCTGTGTTTCCTGCCCGAATGTCTCCCGCTGCTCCTCTTTCCATACTAGTGATGGGAGGAAAAATTTCCCTATAAGAGAACATATCTCTTGTACTACCATCAACGTCATCTGTTATGCAACATGTGATTGTAATAAGATCTATATAGGTATGACGTCAAGGGAACTAAGAGTAAGAGTAAGAGAGCATGTGAGGGACATTCGGGCAGCAACCACAGCGACCAATGTGGCAGAACTAAAAACTATACCGCGCCATTTCAAATCTGTTCATGGATGCAACCCTAGATCTTTTATGGTCAGGGGTATAGACGTGATTCACTGTGGGATTAGGGGGGGAAATGTCAAAAAGCTTTTGGCCCAACGTGAACTGAAATGGATCACCATTTTGGACACAGTTACACCAAAGGGCCTTAATGAGGCTCTAAACTTCGCCCCGTTTCTATGAGTAGCCCTTGTCATGTACTGCACCATTCCTTTCCTTTTTAATCTAAGGTTTTTTTAATCAACATTTTTTATCTGGTTTCTTTTTGGCCCCATTATTAATTTTCAGTGTTCCTAATTTAATTCTCTTGCCTTCATAGGACCTTGTCTCAGTTATAATCCATGTGGTTTACATGTCGGACTTGGACCTGACATCGATTTTGGAAAAATTGTTCGTACATGATTCCCTTATGACATGGACGTACTGTCACTTTAAGAAGATCTCTTCATAATAATTCCCCTGTTCCTTGTTTTTATGTAATATGATTGATGCCATTGTTATCTCATTTCTGTGGTTTTACTTATGGGATGGCATGGATACTTATTTATTGTTCATATTTTTCATTTCCAGCTATTAGCCTGTCCCGCCCTCTGGTTGCTGTGCGCGCTCCCATCGCGCGGTGTTTTGTCCCCACTGCCTGCCCGGCGTCCTTTTTGGTGGGGGTGGATGCTGCGGACCCCTGAGGATGCTTTTTTGTCTTTTATTTCGAATAAAAGATTTTGAGAGTGTTTGTGTTTATTTTCAATTACACATTAATGATGGGGGGTGTCTCATAGACACCTGCCATCACTAATCTAGGGCTTAGCAGCAGCTGTGGGCTGTTACTTACTCCTTATTACCCCAATTGCCACCGCATCAGGGCAATGGGAAGAACCGGAGATTTGCCACTTTTGGGGTCGGCTGTGAGCTGCTATTGTTAGGTTGGAAAGTGCCAAATAACAATGGCTGTTCCCACCCTAATAATATTATCCCCCAGTTGTCTGCTGTACTTTATTTTTCATAACCAGACAAACTACAGTAGACAGCTGAGTGTTGCAGCCTGCAGCTGCTGCTGTTCCTGTGCTGGATATGAAAAATGGCGGGGACCCATGTCATTTTTTTACCAAAACTTAAAATAAAAAAACAAACAGCTCGCCAAACTAGCTATCCCTCTATCAAGCTATTCTGTTATTTCTTTCTATATATTCTGTTCTTTCTTATTATCTATTCTATACGTTCTTTCTTTCTATCTACCTATATGTTCTTTCTACAGTGCCTTGCGAAAGTATTCGGCTCCCTTGAATTTTTCAACCTTTTCCCACATTTCAGGCTTCAAACATAAAGATAAAAAATGTAATGTTATGGTGAATAATCAACAACAAGTGGGACACAATTGTGAAGTTGAACGAAATTTATTGCTTATTTTAAACTTTTTTAAAAAATAAATAACTGAAAATTGTGGTGTGCAATATTATTCGCCGTCTTTAAGTTAATACTTTGTAGCGCCATCTTTTGCTGCGATTACAGCTGCAAGTCGCTTGGGGTATGTGTCTATCAGTTTTGCACATCGAGAGACTGAAATTCTTGCCCATTCTTCCTTTGCAAACAGCTGGAGCTGAGTGAGGTTGGATGGAGAGCGTTTGTGAACAGCAGTTTTCAGCACTCTCCACAGATTCTCAACTGGATTCAGATCTGGACTTTGACTTGGCCATTCTAACACATGGATACGTTTATTTGAGAACCATTCCATTGTAGACTTTGCTTTATGTTTTTTATCATTGTCTTGTTAACACTAGAAGTCCCAGAAATTTCGAGCTCCCCCCTGAAGTCCCGAAAGAGGGTGAAATGACCCTTAGTCTAAACTGAATAGAACTAACTAGAAACTAAATGGCTAAACTCAATGGAAAACAACAACATCCTGTGGTGCGACAGTAATGGCCTTAATTACAGAACAAAAGACGGTGATTATAGGATGTTAGCTAAAATCCTTCAGGTCATTCGACCCTTCTCTGGGTTCCAAAGATAGAAATGTTAAATGACCACTCTCTATTGAAACCACAAGAGAAAAGAGAATGTGCACAAAGTGGGATCACCAAAAATTATCATGCAATAACATTTTATTATATCCAAAAGACATACAAAACACATAGATGTACATTAAAAACAATTAAAAAGCAAAAAAGCTTATACAGTTATTTGGTGCCAATGATATATACCACCAAAATGCACCCCACCCTCTCAATGAGCCACAGACAAACCCCACATAATAAGTCAGGGCAAATGTAATAGCCACAAAAGGTTCAGCTCAGTCAATAGCAAGCAGTAAAAATGACATGCTAATAAAGACAAAAGCAACCAGAGAATAATACTGCATATAAATACCTCAAAGCATGATGATGACCTGACCCTGAAGTATATGCCTGAAAAAATTTTTTTAGAGGCAAAACATATACCCAAAGAAATGTCGCAAGGGGTGAATGGCAAAGCAATAGCATGAGAGGAGTGGGGTGTAGACCCCACGCGTATCGCTACAAAAAGTTGTAGCTTCCTCAGGGGAAATGAGGCAGACTATGGTAAGTGTGTCTTAAATAAGCATGTTAATCAAAGAAAATTACTTACAGGCATGGACCCGGAGGAGGGGGAGAGAGAAGTAACCATGTAAACTGAGGACGCCGGTGGGCGCCGCCATTGTCTGTCACGTGACCGGACCATATGATCACCATGACGTGCAGTCATCACAGTCTGAGCGCATGCGCTGTAATGCCAGTGCTACAAACGTACTTAACAGTCCCATAAAAGATAGAATAAGCGCGCAAAGAACACATAGATTAAACATGCGAAATAGATAGTACACCCGCGCTAGATAAATGAGTTTGTGTAACTCACTTGTTTGAACAGAAAGCCACGTCAGTGTGCGCATGCGCAGTAACCATAAGGAATCCCTGCAGGGACATTTCGGCTTCAAAAATGAATACCGCGAAAACATGATATATACACAGTACAAGGGTAAATCACCAAACATCATTAGATAAGCAGCAAATATCAAACAGTCATATAGACACCTATGTTATGGAATAATGACGCAAACTGATCACATATTGATGTACCCTTGTAAAACGTACCCATATGAGAACTAGGGAATAATCGCAAGGTGCACCTCAACCAAAATCACTGGGCAGCACACACACTCATTCACCATCTGTGCGCACAGTACAAACAGCAAACATTCACCCAAAAAGGGATTGATTGTGAGAACTGTGAGTGCAAAAAATATTGACCTTACATAAACATGCGCTGCGCTGCAACAATGTATACTCCTACAGGGGACGTTTCAACCCAGAAATGTGAACCCACCATAGATACACACGACCACTGCATAAGTAGGTCGCAAAAGAAGGTTTAGAGGACTTAAAGGGCATGAAGGTGGCCAAGGCAACCGCACAGGTAGCCATCCCGCATTCGCGTCACACTAGTCCCGCGTACCCTGATGCGGGAACACTCAGTCTGTGTGCGCAAAGCGGGAGGCATGTATGCGCATAAGGGACCACAGAAAAGGCAAAATATCAGTTCCAAAAAGGCCCCATCAGGGTGTTTGAAAAAACCCTGCCCAAAAGCATCACAATGCGTGAGCCGATCCCAGGACAGAGCCAAAAAAACATAATGGCACATAATATCGTCACCTATACAGCTGTCACATATTTAATGGTATTAAACAAATGCCAACAGGATGTCATGTCCAATTTTAGTGAATAGCAAGGTCCCATTCTGACGAGTCTTCATACAATGAGGTCGGCAGCTTGAATATGTTCACCACCAGGAAGTAATTGTAGCTCCAAAAACCATGATAGAGAGGAAAAAGCAAGGAGGCGAACTTCAATCCACACATCAGGAAAACAGGTATCCAAGAAAAATGTTCTTCTCCAACTAAGGTCGACAAGCCCTGTTCAGGGTAGATGGAACCTGGTCCACATGGTCAGAGCCCTGGAATATTATAAAATTGTATACATGAACAAAAACAAACCCACACCAAAAGAGGGGGGGAAGACCGGGGTCCAGAATGTTATATATACTGGGGAGGAGGGGGGGAGAGAGAGGGGGGGGGGGGGAAGAAAGAGAAGGGAGTCAAGAGAGAGAGGAGGAGTAAAGGAAACGGAAGCACCAAACAAGCTGATGTACATGACATCAGACTGTCTTAAACCCCCATATGAACAAGATGCCACATCATGTTGGGGAAAATTCAATCTAACTGGTGCTAACCGAACACTTACTTCTTATAGAAGCCAGTGAACAAAAGTTCCTCATTCAATCCCCGAGGGGAGAGACTCTGTAGTTGGTATATCCATCTCGCTTCCCTTCTCAATAATTCATCAGATATCCTACCCCCCCTTATGTTGGTTGGTACATGCTCCAGCACCAAAATCCGGACCTTCCGGAACGAGCACCCATGTGAATCAAGGAAGTGTTTGGCCACAGATGTGATGGGCTTACCTTGAGCTTGATCCTTTTGTGCTCGACCGATGTCCGAAAAGTGGTGCTGGATCCTGCGGCGGAGCTCCTGTGTGGTCTGTCCCACATATAATTTCGGACACTCGCAGACCAGGAGATATACTACATTCCTACTTCGGCAATTTGAGTAGAATTTAGTTGTGATGGTTCCTGGAAAAACATCAATACGGACACAGTTGTCAGCGACTAGAAAGGGGCAGATGGTACAGTCACCACATGGGAAAGACCCGACTAATTTGTGTCCCCGACCCAAAGAAATAGTGGGTCTCTTGAAGTGGCTGGAAGAAAGCATATCTTTCAAATTCCTCGCACGCTTAGCGGTCAGTTTGGGATGAGTATTAATGAATGGGATCAGCCTGGGCTCGCTGAGAAGAATATTCCAATTCTTTGTAATGACCTGTCGTACCTTATCCCAATGGTTGTTGAACGTAGTCACCAGGTTAATAGTACCCATCTCAGTTCTTTGTCTGCCGCGGAACGTATCAGACCGTGGAATGCTGGCCGAAAATTCAAAGGCTTTGGAAACAATCTTGCGTGGATACCCTCTCTTAATAAATCGTGAGGTCAGATCTTGTGCCTCCTTCCTGAAGGTGGTAACATCGGTGCAGTTGCGGCGTACCCGCAAAAACTGACCTTTAGGTATCCCATCTCGCACATGTTTCGGATGGAAAGAGGAATAGTGTAACACACTATTAGTAGCCGTCTGTTTCCGGAACAGAGATGTTACGATGTGATCGTTCTCCAAAATAACCTTCAAGTCAAGGAACTCCACCATTGTGGTTGATATATTGGACGAGAGTCGAATGTGCCATGGATTCTCATTCAGCTGGACAATGAATTCCTCACAAGATGCACGGTCACCTGTCCAGAGAAATAGAACATCGTCGATGTATCTAAACCAGTGTGTCACATGCCTCTGGAATGAAGCGATGAGCGCCAGCTGCGTCTCCTCCCACCAACCCAAAAAAAGGTTGGCGTAGGAGGGGGCACAGCGGGCGCCCATCGCGGTCCCAGACGCCTGTTTATAGAAAACACGATCGAAAACAAAAAAACTATTATGTAGAACAAAATTTAACAGTTCGAGAAGAAACGAATCGTGTTTTCTATCACCTGTGGAGCGACGATCCAGAAAGTAGGTGACCGCTTGAATTCCCAGATTGTGTTCAATACTCGTATACAACGACTCGATGTCCATGGTGACCAAAAGCGTGCCAGCCTGTACCTCCACCTGCTCAAGTTGGGTAATCAAGTGCGATGAATCCCTGACGTACGAATCCAGAGTGAGGACATAAGGCTGCAAATAAAAATCCACATAAATACATGGACGTTCATATATGCCCCCTATGCCTGATACTATAGGCCTCCCAGGAGGGTCCACCAAAGATTTGTGTACCTTTGGGAGCATATAGAACGTCGGAGTTGTTGGGTGGCGCGTGGTGAGAAAATCCCTTTCGCGTTTCGAAATTATACCAAGATCAAAGGCACGCACCAGAAGTTTGTCCAATTTCCCCTTGAAGGCGGCAGTGGGATCTGATGGAAGAATCGCATAGTTGATTCGATTACCCAACTGTCTATGGGCCTCTTTCAGATATAATTCCACGGGCCACAACACCACGTTGCCGCCCTTATCCGCCTCACGGATAATAAATGAGTTGTTTTTTCTTAGATTAGACAAAGCTCTTAGTTCTGCCTTATTAAGGTTATTTTGTTGGAAAGGTACCACCTTAAGGGCCTGAATGTCACGACACATGGTCTCAAAGAAAATCTGGATAGCCGGGAACAGGGCAAATGAAGGTGTAGCCTGAGAGGGAAGCCTCGATGTGAACGGCAGTTTCTTACTTCCAAAGGTGTCTCCTTCCTCCAAAAGCTCCATTAGATCACGAAACACCTGCCTATCCTCTGCAGGCAGGGTGTCGATAACACCAGGCTGATGATACATCATTTTGAAAACCAATTGCCTGCAGAATAGGTACACATCCTTCGTCAGCTCAAATTTGTCCAAAGCCTTGGTGGGTGAGAAAGAGAGACCTTTAGAGAGGAGACTCACTTCATCCTTAGATAGGGAATATTCAGTCAGATTTATTATTTGTAAATTACCTTGTGAGTCCTGCTCCAGGTCCCTGGAACCACAATCAGTCCCCATCACCACCTCTTCCTGTTCCTTGTGGTTCTGTTGGATGTTGTAGGCCCTTGCCTCCCACGAGTCTGATGTACCAGCCTCCCTGCTGCGCTTGGCGGATTTGCGTCTCCCTCGTCTGGTGGGCCTTCTCTGTCGCTGATGTCCGATGACAAAAAATCACTGGAAGATAACTCTCTGGTCGTGATATTCTGTGCAGTCTGTCCCATCGTGACAGCTCTGCGGAACCTCTGATTGCCATGATGTGACCAACGGAATGCCACACCACCTTCAAAATCTTTTTTGTCCCTAAAATTTTTTTTTGTTTTTTGCCCCTAATGATATCCTTCTCATATTTATCAATGGACTCCTTGAGCCTAAGTTGAAAGGGAAGAACCTGGTCATTCTGGTCAAAAGTTCTCAATTTAGATTCACAAACCCTAATTTTATCCTTGATCGTACTCAATAGGGTCTTATCATGCTCAATTAGCATGTTTAAGATAATATCCGAGCACTTCAGAAGACCTGCTTCCCAAACACTCTTAAATTCAACATCAGGTTCCCACGCTGGGAAAATCTGCACCCCCAAGCCCCTTGGTGCAATCCCCATTTTTAAATATTCCTCCAGAGTTTTAATGTTCCACCATGTTTTAGTAACAACTTTATGCAAATTGGTGAGCTCTGTGGATAACTGTTGGAAAGAATCCTGTACCACAACCTCAGCAGTGGATCCAAACAAGTCACCAGACTGATTACTCCATGCAGCCTCCCTAGCATCCAAATCCATGCTACAAATGAAAGACAATAAAAACTAAATCCGTATACTGTGCCACACTCCCAGAATTGAAGGAACACCACCCTGATGGGGCCTTTTTGGAACTGATATTTTGCCTTTTCTGTGGTCCCTTATGCGCATACATGCCTCCCGCTTTGCGCACACAGACTGAGTGTTCCCGCATCAGGGTACGCGGGACTAGTGTGACGCGAATGCGGGATGGCTACCTGTGCGGTTGCCTTGGCCACCTTCATGCCCTTTAAGTCCTATAAACCTTCTTTTGCGACCTACTTATGCAGTGGTCGTGTGTATCTATGGTGGGTTCACATTTCTGGGTTGAAACGTCCCCTGTAGGAGTATACATTGTTGCAGCGCAGCGCATGTTTATGTAAGGTCAATATTTTTTGCACTCACAGTTCTCACAATCAATCCCTTTTTGGGTGAATGTTTGCTGTTTGTACTGTGCGCACAGATGGTGAATGAGTGTGTGTGCTGCCCAGTGATTTTGGTTGAGGTGCACCTTGCGATTATTCCCTAGTTCTCATATGGGTACGTTTTACAAGGGTACATCAATATGTGATCAGTTTGCGTCATTATTCCATAACATAGGTGTCTATATGACTGTTTGATATTTGCTGCTTATCTAATGATGTTTGGTGATTTACCCTTGTACTGTGTATATATCATGTTTTCGCGGTATTCATTTTTGAAGCCGAAATGTCCCTGCAGGGATTCCTTATGGTTACTGCGCATGCGCACACTGACGTGGCTTTCTGTTCAAACAAGTGAGTTACACAAACTCATTTATCTAGCGCGGGTGTACTATCTATTTCGCATGTTTAATCTATGTGTTCTTTGCGCGCTTATTCTATCTTTTATGGGACTGTTAAGTACGTTTGCAGCACTGGCATTACAGCGCATGCGCTCAGACTGTGATGACTGCACGTCATGGTGATCATATGGTCCGGTCACGTGACAGACAATGGCGGCGCCCACCGGCGTCCTCAGTTTACATGGTTACTTCTCTCTCCCCCTCCTCCGGGTCCATGCCTGTAAGTAATTTTCTTTGATTAACATGCTTATTTAAGACACACTTACCATAGTCTGCCTCATTTCCCCTGAGGAAGCTACAACTTTTTGTAGCGATACGCGTGGGGTCTACACCCCACTCCTCTCATGCTATTGCTTTGCCATTCACCCCTTGCGACATTTCTTTGGGTATATGTTTTGCCTCTAAAAAAATTTTTTCAGGCATATACTTCAGGGTCAGGTCATCATCATGCTTTGAGGTATTTATATGCAGTATTATTCTCTGGTTGCTTTTGTCTTTATTAGCATGTCATTTTTACTGCTTGCTATTGACTGAGCTGAACCTTTTGTGGCTATTACATTTGCCCTGACTTATTATGTGGGGTTTGTCTGTGGCTCATTGAGAGGGTGGGGTGCATTTTGGTGGTATATATCATTGGCACCAAATAACTGTATAAGCTTTTTTGCTTTTTAATTGTTTTTAATGTACATCTATGTGTTTTGTATGTCTTTTGGATATAATAAAATGTTATTGCATGATAATTTTTGGTGATCCCACTTTGTGCACATTCTCTTTTCTCTTGTGGTTTCAATTGTTTGTTTAGAATGTGCTAGTGGTTTGTGATCCCACTTATATATTTACTCTCATTTTTGGTGCCCTCCCGCCTGTCTTGTTCAACACAAAATGACCACTCTCTGGGACTTCTAGTGTTAAAAGACAAATCTTCGTCCCAGTCTCAGGTCTTTTGCAGACTCCAACAGGTTTTCTTCAAGAATGGTCCTGTATTTGGTTCCATCCATCTTCCCATCAATTTTAACCATTTTCCCTGTCCCTGCTGAAGCAAAGCAGGCCCAAACCATGATGCTGCCACCACCATGTTTGACAGTGGGGATGGTGTGTTCAGGTTGATGAGCTGTGTTGCTTTTACGCCAAACATATCATTTGGCATTGTGCCCAAATAGTACGATTTTTGTTTCATCTGACCAGACCACCTTCTTCCACATATTTGGTGTCTCCCAGGTGGCTTGTGGTAAACTTTAAACAACACTTTTTATGGATATCTTTGAGAAATAGCTTTCTCCTTGCCACTCTTCCATAAAGGCCAGATTTGTGCAGTGTAGGACCGATTATTGTCCTATGGACAGATCTCCCATCAGTCATTTAGGACAACATTGGATCATTCAGAGATCCTCAATGATCTTCTGGAGTGAGTTTGCTGCACTGAAAGTAAAGGGGACGAATAATATTGCACACCCCAATTTTCAGTTACTTATTTTTTTTTAAAAGTTTAAAATAAGCAATAAATACCGTTCACCTTCACAATTGTGTCCCCCTTGTTGATTCTTCACCAAACATTAATATTTTTATCTTTATGTTTGAAGCCTGAAATGTGGAAAAAGTTGAAAAATTCAAGGGGGCCGAATACTTTCGCAAGGCACTGTATCTATCTATTCTTTCTATTTATCTATCTATCGATCTATCTATCTATATCCTATCATAGTTTTTCTAAAACGCACTAACAAAAAAGTAGCAAAAACGCGGCAAAAATGCACCACCATTACAAGCGGGTTATTTTTAGATTTCCAGGCTCTCTTCAACAAGGTGCAATTTTGGTTGCAGTTTGGGTGCAGTTAAAACTGCAGCATGCGCATATAGCCTAAGAAGCACTCTGTATGAACCTGATTCTCTTTAGGCTGTGAAAGTGGTCACCACCATTAAAGACCGTAAAGAGGACCTTTCATGACACCTATCACAGGAATCAGGGGACACTGCTTGCTCGCCACCCCTCTCGTCTGCCTGCACTGGAGACCCGAAGGGCACATCATGAATTATTTGACAACTGGGAGTTCCAGCGCTTGAGTAGCATGTCACATAAAGTGTTTTGCATCTATTCCAGGTAGTGGGGAATTTTTCCTGGAATAGATCTGCATCAGTGCATGTAATGACACACAGTGCAGTTCTTTTCATTTGTTTGTAATTAGATAGAGCCATCAGTGAGATCAGTGTGATCTGGTTAGACATATACTGTAAAGGCCACTTTACACGCAGTGACATCGCTAACAATGTCACTAGCGATCGCACCTGTCCCCGTCGTGCGTGCGTCACGGGCAAATCACTGCCCGTGGAGAACAATATCGCTTAGACGCGTCACACGCACATACCTTCCTAACGAGGTCGCTGTGGCCGGCGAACAAAATCTTTTTGAAGGAGGAGGTTTGTGCGGCGTGACAGCGACATAACACAGCGGGCCACCAATAGAAGCGGAGGGGCGGAGAGCAGCCGCATTAACGACACTCCCACCTCGTTGCTGGAGGACGCAGGAATGCTGTTGTTTGTCGTTCCCGGGGTGTTACACGTAGCGATGTGTGCTACCTCAGGAACAACGAACAACCTGCGTCCAAAATGAGCAACCATATTTGGGAAAGGAACGACGTGTCAACAATCAACGATTTTTGCCGCTTTTTGGATCGTTAGTGGTCGCTCGTAGGTGTCACACGCAACGACTTTGCTATCGACGCCGGATGTGCGTCACGAATTCCGTGACCCCAGCGATATCTCATTAGTAATGTCATTGCGTGTAACGGGGCCTTTAGTCTTTCCAGATCATAGTGAAAAATCTTGTTAAGAGCTTTTCTGGGGCCTCTTGCTTTTTTTCTACCTGTATGACACTATTGGTCATGATTGGGCAGTGTCATACAGGGGAAAATGCAAATGCTCCCGCAGATGAATCTCTGTTAAGGCACCTTTGGTTAAAGAGGGAAATTAGCCTCTACATTTTCCAAACCAATATGTTCACAACAGAGATGAGAAATAACAATAGAAAATTACTATTTATTTGGCATATCTGCCCCTTACCATGATGTACCCAGTTGAACATGTAAAAAGTAGTGGCAGTCCCTTTTTAAAGGGTTTTTTTTCCTACTAAATACATGTCCTGTTTCAATATGACACATATAGTACTTGCTTTCCTCCATTGTGAATGCATGGTCCTCCTTGATTTTTCATAGAGGGCTGTCCAGGCATACAGATGTGGTAGATGATTTTTGGATTATATCATGTTATCTAATTCTTTTTACAGGAAAATGATTTATTTATTTTCAGATGATGGTAATTGTTTAGGTATGTTATGGTGGGCTCGTTCTGCACTGCAGGAATCTTGGCACGTCTCAACCAGACAGAAAGTATGGTTTTTATTAGTTATCTACAGCAATAAAAGTTCTTCAAGAAAATAATATATTTTTTTCCTAAAATACATTGATGTAGAGCTACAGTAACAAAATATAAAGAGGTTGTATTCCCCAATATAAAGCCTCTCTTTTCCATGGGCTGTGTGTGGTATTAAAACTTAACCTCATTCTCCTAAATGCAGCAATACCACCCATATAGCGCATGGACAAGATAGGCACTTGTTAAAGGGTTGAAATTGAGACTGCCACCTTCTTACAAAAAAATAAGGACTCATTTCAATCCCATTGTCAGGAAGCCATGGGCGTCACCAAATGCTAGGTTTCATCCTTTGTGATGCTTTGAAAGTCTTTATTGCAGTGACTACAGTTGTTGCTTGTTTATAGATCCTTCTGCCTTAAGTTTTATCTTAAGAATGTGAAATGCAGCTCAATATGGTTGAGATCTAGTGATTGACTTGGCTGTTGCAGAATATTGCACTTCTTTGCCTTAAAAAAACCTTGGGTTGCTTTCGCGGTACGTTTTGGGTCATTGTCCATGTCAACCTTGCTGCATTTGGTTGAATCTGAGCAGAAAGTATGACCCTGCACTCTTCAGAATTCATCCAGCTGCTTCTGTCTTCAGGCACATCATCAATAAACATTAGTGACCCAGGGCATTTGAAGTCATGCACGCCCAGCCATCACACTGCCTCCACCATGCTTTACAGAGGATGTGGTGTGCTTTGGATCATGAATAGTTCCAAGCCTTTTCCATACTTTCTTCTTCCCATCATTTTGGTACAGATTGATCTGGGTTTCATCTGTCCATAGAATGATTATCCAAAACTGGGCTGGCTTCTTTAGATTTTTTTTTTGGCAAAGTATAATCAGGCCTTTCTATTTAAAGCTGATTAGTGGTTAGCAGCTTGTGGTGAACCCTCTATATTTGCTCTTACGAAGTCTTCTCTTTATGGTAGACTCAGGCTGCTTTCACACATCTGGTTTTTGCTGAGAGGCACAATATGGCGCTTTGCAGAAAAAACGCAACCGTTTTTTTTTGCCGCTGGTTGCGTTTTTTCCGCATAGACTTGCATTTGCGGCCTATTGTGCCGCATGGCCTTGCGTTGCATCCCGTTTTTGTCGGATGCGGCATATTTAGCCCATGTGGCGGCCGGATGGAACATTGCCTGTCACGTTTTTTTGTGCGGCGAAAAAACCCCATCGCGCCGGATCCGGCACAATGCGGCACGATATACAATGCAAGCCTATGAACGCCAGATGCGGTGTCCTGCGGCAAAAAAATGCTTTTTTTGCACTGCGCATGCTCAGTATCCAGCCGCATCCATCAAAAAACGGACGGGCAGCATGGAAAAACTTATGCAACGGATCCGTTTTTTTTGCCGCATCCGTTGCATAGGTTTTTGAGCCGGATTGAGCCGCACTGCAAAACCCTGATGTGTAAAAGCAGCCTTAGATATCCAAGATGCACAGGAGGAATCGTGACAGGTGCCAACTTGTTGGTGTTCCTAATTCTCTCGATGTACAGTGAAATACTGAAGCTGCTCTTTAATTGAGACAATAGCTAGTTTTCACATGATTGTAAGCATGAATCTCACATATGAGTGGTCATGTGATGACCATTAAGAATGATAAGCAGTACTGAATCCTGACAGCAGTACTACACCCTCCTAGGATTTGCCATGATACAGTTCTTAAT
Source organism: Anomaloglossus baeobatrachus (assembly GCF_048569485.1). Taxonomy (NCBI): domain Eukaryota; kingdom Metazoa; phylum Chordata; class Amphibia; order Anura; family Aromobatidae; genus Anomaloglossus; species Anomaloglossus baeobatrachus. Next base: position 89,653,441 of record NC_134358.1, read on the forward strand.
TTTATAATTAATACTATGAACATAAATAGAGGTGTAGTAATCTTTATCTTGTTAGACTGCACAATACTTTATTAACGTAGACATTAGGGGTGAGTGAACCCCAATGATAAAGCTCGGTTTTAGATCCAAACAATGGGTGTCTGGGTCTCAGACTTGAACATGAACTTCTAAAAAAAGTGCGTGTCTGAGTTCGGTGTTTGGGTACTGTTTGTTTGTTAATAAAGTTTGTTGAAAGGCTGCAGCACAGCCAATCAACAAGCTTTATTGCACGTGGAAGTCACCTGCATGCTGCTGTGAACAATAAAGATAAAAGAAAATAAATGGCTTGGGCTCCCACCTATTTTTGAAACCTTCAGCTGTCAACTTTACATTGGCTGGTTATCAAAACTAGAAGGGATCCCACACCGTTTTTTTTAAAGATTTAAATACATATGTTTGAAAAAACAGTCTGGGGGGTTCCCCCTATCTTTGATAACCATGCAAAGTAAAGCAGACAGCAGAGAGCTGGCATTATCAGGGTGGGAAGGCTCATGGTTATTTGGCCCTTCCCAGCCTGAAAATAGCAGCCGCAGCCACTCCAGAAGTGACGCATCTATTAGATGTGCCAATTCTAGTGCTTTTCCCTGCTCTTCCCAATTGCCCTGGTACAGTGGCAATTAGGGTAATATGTTTGGGATTGATGTCAGCTGTGAATTGACAGCTGGCAACAAGCTCATGGGTAAGTAATGGAGAGGCATCTACTGTACACTCCCATACTAACCCTGCAATTGTAGAATTAAAAAACACACAGACACAGGGAAAAAAGTCCATGCGTTATCAGAACTACCATTAGTACATGAAAATATTACCAGAAACACCATCAGTAGATGAATACAGCACCAAACTAACTACAGTAATCAACTGCAATTTGAAGTCAGACCCATATACAATTGTATCACATAAACCTACAATTCCCAGTATGTCCTTAACAATGATAAGGAGATACTGGAAGTTGTTATATCCATCCATCATTAGACTGTGTATCATACAGGAACCACACTATTGATGAGATGCAGACATTAACACAAACATTTTCATCTGTGTACCTTATAGATAATATGTTCTCTGATTGGAGTCATTCTCTGTTTTTCTTCTTTGCGATCTTGTCTAGATTTCATGATGAATTTTCACATCCACAGCTCATCTCTGCAGACTTCCATCTTCACTGGTCTTCAATAGCATATCCCAACATAGTTCCCTTAAAAATAACTGTGTAATTAAATATATATGAATAAAAATATTTACCCCACACTGAGCACTTGAATAATTGCCAAAAATGTGCTCCTTGCACACAATATGACCCCTGCAATGTTCATTTTATTGTACATGGCCACCACATTATTCTCTCCTTTCCATAATGGACCCATCATCACACTGTTGCCTCACATTTGTATATCCCTCCGTACTGCCCTGTTTCTATACTCTATACTATGAAACCCTCTACAAACTTACCCCTACATACTGTGTCTCACATTGTCACCACTTGCTGCCATTTTTCTATAGTATCTCTCCACACTAGTCTCTATAATGGGCCCCCTCCACTTTTCTCCCCCATACTGCACTCTCACACATTTCTCTACCTAAACTATTTCCACCCAAATCTATCCCCTCCTTATGTTGCTCCCTCCACTACCCAATTTGTATACTGTGCCTCTTCACATTTTATCCACCATAGTGTCCCCTCACACATTTCGTCCCATACTGTCCACTCACACATTTTTCCCAAATTCTGTCCCACCACAGTTTTCTCCCTCCATACTGACCCCTCACAGATTTTCTCCCCATACTTTCCTGTGACACCCTGGACCCCAGGGGTCACAGGTAACAATACCCACCACACCACACACACACCCCCATCCCTTGTGAGGATACACCCGTCACCCGAAAGGGAGACCTGATGCCTCCCTCAGGGCAAGTAGGGCACACCAGGTGGGAGGAGTCAGGCAGAAAGGCACGCCCACTGAGGAGACTACTGTCCTGAGGCAGGAAATACAAAGAGTAGAGTAGTTAGTTGGTGGTTAGTGAGTAGTGAGAGTGGCAGGAGGAGGAAGGAGAGAAGCTGTCAGGGACCCGGGTTGGAGCCTGGGATCCCGAAACGTCAGGCAGGTAGACGGTGGTGGCCGCCTGCAGGAGTACCAGTATAGCGATCGGCGGAACCGTAGGGACCGGGCCAGGGTTGGAGCCCTCCGGACCTGAACCGGAGAGTCAACAGCTAATCGGAGCACCAGTAACCGGGTACTCAGACCCCGTCCTAGCTTAGAAGCCACTGAGTTTAGGCAAATTCACTGATTGCAGTCTGGACCTCACGGGTTCATCCTCACCCAAAGTCCCGAAAGAAGGCAACAGCCCACCGATACCGGGTGAGAGCCACCGCCAAGGGCCAAACATCCGACGGGCCAGCGCCTGCGGGCAACCGAGGGCTCTTCCGGCAGCTAAATGCCGGGGAGCGGGTTACCACTGCCCCAGCAGGGGAGCCAAAAGTCACAACAGAAGGTGCAAGGGAAAGGGGCCACCATCAGCCTCACAAGGGACACAAGCAGCCGGCTGCGGGACCCGTACCATACCCGAACTTTGGTTTACCAGTGACTCTGTGTGTGAATTATTAGTGAGTATACCAGTGCCATCCGGGCATGACATCGCACTGCAGCACGGCACCTTGCACCCCGACATCATCGCCCGTCCCATCGTGCCCCGGGAAACACCGCCCCTACCTACGGAGGGGTAACATCCAGGCTGCGCCCTCAACATCGTTCCCGGGAGCCCCTTTCACTCCCGCCACAGCGGTGGTGCATCCCGTCACCACGACCTGTGGGTGGCGTCACGACCCGTCCAACTACAACACAGCCCCAGGCTGCGAACCTCGTCCCACGCCACCACTCCACTGCCTCCGCTTAACAGAGCGACGTGGCCCCGGGTCCAGAGGCGCTTGTGCCACCGACAACCCGAGCCCGGACCTCGAGCGGCTCGGCCCGGCAAGGGAGCGGCCGAGCCCTCTCAGGGTGGTACATGCCCCTCACACATTTCCTCCCCCTACCCATACTGTCTCCTCACATACTCCCCCTCCCAATACTGATTCCTCACACATTTTCCCTCTCCCCATACTGTCTCCTCACACATTTCAAGTAGCAGACAGAGAGACATAGGGTGGTCATGCTTACTACTACTTATGATCCAAGCAGATTAGGCTCGTAATGTAGTCTTGTACTGATAACAGCTTTTTTGAACTTATTCCCTCTCACATGATCAGGTGCGTACAACCATTTAAAAGTATTTAAGGAAATCATCTTTGCACAGTAAAAAAGAATCAGGCTGCTAAATGGTTACGATAATCCAAATATGCAATTCAAAATATGTAAACCTGCAATAAAGAAGTTTGTAGCATATTTCTATATTTTTATAATTCCTGGCTATAACCCTTGTTTGACTTTCATGTTTTAAATGAAAGAAAATAAGTAGAAATAAATAATATAATGGTTCATCCGCTGCGCTACCCTGTTTTTTTCTCTCAGATGAGCTGTAGAGAAATTTCCTCTAAGCCGTATGCTGCTTTTCAGCCTGGGGCAGACGGGAGGGAGGTTGGGGGAGGTTTACCACCAGCTCCTAGAAACAAAGTTCCATGTGGCAGAATGAGCCTTGGCTATTTGCCATGGTAGCTTGTCCCTGTGTCTCTGCTGCAGGCAATATAGGTGACTTCCATATGTCCCACAAGCTAAAAATGAAAAGAAATACCAGTCACAGAAAATATTCCTTATCCTGACATTTGTTATACAAGTGTAACCCTTTAGTGTCAAGTATAAAAAACACAAATTATGGATTTACGTTAAAATATAGCTAAATATTTCTAATTAGACTTAAAAATTGCAGAAATTTATATCCAGGAAATAATATAGTACAATATAGTTATGCTCTTTGATATCCCTGGTGGGAGGTTTGAGGGGGGTGGTTCATAGATTCTGGTCCTGGGTTTTACTACGTCCCCTGAGGTTCGGCAATTGGCATAACTGTGAATTACGTTTCTTCAGTTAGATGTACTACACTATGTTTTTCTGATAATATGACAGACATCAGGACAAGTCCCTTCAGACCCCATTATTTGTTAAGGCGCTATTGGTAACTGTCATATGATTAATCCAGCACTTTTATTGTGCAATATAAATCCATAAATGAAAACTCAAATGTGAACCCAGCCACGGTCAGCCTCCCAAAGAATAAATATTTTTGGTTGAAGCAATAAAAGTGTCATATAAAGGCCCCGTTACACGCAACGACATCGCTAACGAGATGTTGTTGGGGTCACGGAATTCGTGACACACATCCGTCCTCAATAGCGACGTCGTTGCGTGTGACACATATGAGCGACCGCTAACGATCAAAAATACTCACCTTGTCGTTGATCGTTGACACGTCGTTCATTTCCAAAATATCGTTGCTGCTTCAGGACGCAGGTTGTTCGTCGTTCCTGAGGTAGCACACATCGCTACGTGTGAAACCCCGGGAATGACGAACAACAACATACCTGCGTCCTGCCGGAAACGAGGTGGGCGTGTCGTTTTTGCGGCTGGCCTCCACCCCTTTGCTTCTATTGGCGGGCCGCTGTGTGACGTCGCTGTGACGCCGCACGAACCTCCCCCTTAAAAAAGAGGTTGTTCGCCGCCCACAGCGACGTCGCTAGGAAGGTAAGTAGTGTTACGGGTAACAGCAATATTGTGCACCGCAGGCATCGATTTGCCGTGAGGCACAAACGACGGGGGCGGGTGCTTTCACGAGCGACATCGCTAGCAATGTCGCTGCGTGTAAAGCCCCCTATAATTTTCTTATCAATGATAATAAGGCCTTCAGTCCTCACATAAATATGGCAGAGATATTTTGAGTCTGGAATATTGAAATCTGAAGATTATGTATTATTATACAAAGCACTGGCAAACACAGAGAGAAGAGAACCAAGGACTATACAGTATATGGGCTCATTGCAGTCCAATAGGTCATTATAATGCACAATTCCACCTGTTATGGAGGTATGAGCTTCCTTATTTGGGCCCCTTTGTGGCTGCACAGGTTGCACCAATAATAAGCCCGCCCCTGTTACAAATAAAATGTGCAGTTTTATCACACAGCACAATGCCACAGATGTCGCAAGTGTTGAGGAGCGTACAATTGGCATGCTGGCTGCAGGAATGTTGCCTGTGAATTGAATGTTCATTTCTCTACCATAAGCTGTCTCCAAAGGCGTTTCAGAGAACTTAGCAGTACATCCAATCGGCCTCACAACCGCAGACCATGTGTAACAACACCAGCCCAGGACCTCCACATCTAGTATGGCCACCTGGACAGCTGCTGCAACAATCGGTGCAAAACCAAAGAATTTCTGTACAAATTATCATAAACCGTCTCAGAGAAGCTCATCTGCTGCTCGTCAGCCTCATCAGGGTCTCCACCTGACTGCAGTTCATTGACTTGAGTGGGCAAATGCTCACAATCAATAGCATCTGGCATGTTGGAGAGGTGTTCTCTTCATGGATGTGTGACGCCCTGGACTAGCCAGGTAGCCACAGACATAACAACACACACACCCCCTCCCCTGGATAGTCACACCAGTCAAACAAAAACCCTTGTTGCCTCCCTCCAGGGTCTGATGTCCACACCAGGTGGGGAGGAGCCAGGCGGTTGGCCCCACCCACCGAGGAGTTCACAGGTCTGGAGGCGGGAAAAGCAGTGAATTCAGTTCAGTTTCAGAATTGAGTAGACAGTGAAAGTGAGAGGTCAGAAACTGTCGGTGTCTGGGTAGGGGTTCAGACACAAACAGCAAGGTTGTCAGACGGTGGTGGCCGTCTGCAGGAGTTAGTGAATCTCTGCGGAACCGTAGGACCGGGGTCGGGCGGTGGCCCGCCGGTACCGAACCGGGGAGTGGAGTGAAGCTAAGCACAAAGGCAGGGCCATTGGACCCCGACTAGGCTTGGAGCCGCCAACAACGGTCAAATCCAAAAGTGACCGGAACCCCAGGGGTTTCCTAACAACCAAGACCCGACAGAAGGCAACAGTCCACACCGTGAGGATACACAGCCACCGCCATAGGCTAGAGATCCAAGGGCCAGCGCCTGCGGGCAAAACGGGCTCCTCCGGTATCTATACGCTGGGGAGTGGACTACCATTGGGAAACCATCGGAATCAACACATACTACACGGGTGCAGGGAAAGACAGCCACCATCAACCTGTCCGGGGAGAGCACAAACACTGCAGCCGGCTGCGGGACCCGTCCATCCAGCCGTTTGGTTTACCAGGGACTCTGTGCATCTGTGACTGAGTGAGTACCACAGTGCCATCCGGCACCGCGCCGCGCTGCCCCTGCAACCCTGCACCCCAGCCATCCTGCCTCCCCATTACACCACCGGGCCCCGGGATCACCAACCCCTACCCACGGAGGGGACAACATCCTAGCTGCTCCCTACCATCGCTCCCGGGTTCCCCGTCACCAGCAGCGGTGGTGCCCATCATCACCACGACCCATGGGTGGCGTCACGAACTATCTCCCAAAACAAACCACCCCCTTTTCACTCGTGGGTGAGGAGCACTGCTCGAGTCCCCGGGTCCGGCCCACCGCTCGAGGCACCGAGCAGCAGCAGCCGCGAACCCGAGCGTAGTGAGTGCGGCCCCTCCGCTCGCGACAACTTGGTGTCACGAACAGGATAGAACCAGTCTACCTACCAGTAGAAGTGCGCCTTGCAGTCCCCGCCGGCGGCGTCCGGCCGAAAAATTTGAAGTGCCGCCATCTTTGGCGTGAAGATTTCCTGCTCGAGCGTCTTCCCCGAGCAGGGAAGGCGTGAAAGTGAAGCCCCGCCCCCAAAGAGGAAGTGCTAGAAAGAACCAAGGGGGGCTGGTGAAAGTCTGCCTGATGTAACCGAGGGCATAAGAAGCGGGGACACCAGGACCCTGAAACATATCCCGTTCCTGAGGGCCGAGCAAGCAGGATGTCCATTCCATACAGCAGGTCCACACCCGGAACAGCGGCGTGGGTGGAAGCTCGGGTGGCACAGTTAAGCCGCAGGCTACAGACCCGGCTCCAGATCCTCGTGCAAGAATGGGAGGCTGGAATGGTGGAAGTGGTGATGGCCGTGCGGGCTTGTGAGGCGGAAGCAGAGTCGGAGGAGCGGGTGAGTGACCCACGCCCCTGTGTCCCGGAGGGACCGGTCGCTGCGGCTGAGGGGCCCGGTCTGCCTTCGCTCAGCCTGCTGCGTCCCCCACTGCCAGCATTGGTCGTCGCCACCCCGCCGGTCGGCCCGTTGCTCCCGAACCCGGCAACAGATGACATCGCTCCAGCCCGTGAAGACCCACCTGCGGGCGCTGCCCGTGAACAACAGCTTGCCCGGCCAGCACCGACCCCGCTCCCTTGGAAGCTGCCCGCTCCCCGAAGGGAGCCACCTGACTCCGAGGCGGCCGCACCCGAGGAGGCCCCGGCAGTCCGCCCGGCCAGTACAGAGCTGGAGGATGGCCCGCCTCAGGCCCGGAAGGTGACGCTGACCGCCCCCAAGCTCCAGGCCTTGGCTGAGGCTGCGGAGGGTTGCCGCTGCAGGGCAGCAATACAGGCCGCGACACAGCGGTGCTCCCCAACCCAGATGGTGCCGGTCGTGGCCCGCATCGGGGGGTACCTGCTGGGCCCGACCCCCGCGCTAGAGGAGCCGCCATGTTGGGAGCGGCAGCCGAACCCAATGGGCCGGGAGATAGAGGCCCGGGAGAGAGAAAAGGCTGCTACGTTGGCACGCACCATCGAGGCCAAGGACGCCCTCCGAAAAGCCCCTCCCGAAGCACGGGGCCCGACCTTTGAAGGCCAAGTCCAGCAGTTCTGCCACCGGCGTGGATGGCGGTTTATTTATGAGCCCAGCCTGGAGGTCGAGGCGTTCTTCTCCCGGCGAGACGTGCACAGCCAGCTGCCCCTAGGACATCCAGAGCGTGACATACGTGCGGGTGAGTTGGTCACCTACACCTGCCACCTGGGAGAGAGAGGCTGGTTCACCCTGGATGTCCAGAGAAGGGTGAGCCGCAGTGATCCCGAGCAGCCTCAGTCGCCTCCTTCGCCGTACAGTCCCAAGATGGATCCAGAGGAATTGTACGACGGCGACCTCAAATGATGGCAGCGGTCCTCCGTTGCAACACAGTTGTCCCCGTTGGGACCCCCAGCACCGGGTTTCTGTTAAATAAAGGAACACCAATCATCCGAGTTTATCACCTGATCATCAACCAGTTGATTATCCCGGCCGTTGCCGGCAAGTTGTCCCCATGGGGACTCTGTGTGTTTTCACCACCCACATGAGGAACTACTCATGAACATGGCCGAGAACTTGCAGGCCACCCACAAACTTATGGGCTTGTAAATAGTTTGTGGGCCGTTTTCCGTTCCGTGCCGCCTCCGGAGAGGCAGATTGGAGGAAGGGCCCACAGTAGAGCAGGCTGGGGTCCGGTCACCACCAGGACCGGTGACCATCCTCCCTGGACGTGGAATCCCCTGAAGTGACAGCCGGGTGCGAGACACCATACCCGTTCCCGCTTGGGTGACCTGGAACCGAGTTCCTGCTTCCGGACTGGGGAAGAGGGGTGCTGTCCATTTCTTAGGGGCAGCATCAAGGTGTAGCGGAGGAACATGAACCTGTCTGTTATTATTAAAAATGTTTTTATATGTTTGCAACATTAAAGTGCCATGCCTGTCGTAAGGGAAGAACTAAAAAAATGCTTATGTTAAATGTTTTACATGTTATTTATCTTTTGCAGAAAAATAAAACCGGTGATGGACGGGCAGCCTGCGGACGGTCTGCATTTCACCAAGGGGGAATGTGACGCCCTGGACTAGCCAGGTAGCCACAGACATAACAACACACACACACCCTCCCCTGGATAGTCACACCAGTCAAACAAAAACCCTTGTTGCCTCCCTCCAGGGTCTGATGTCCACACCAGGTGGGGCGGAGCCAGGCGGTTGGCCCCACCCACCGAGGAGTTCACAGGCCTGGAGGCAGGAAAAGCAGTGAGTTCAGTTCAGTTTCAGAATTGAGTAGACAGTGAAAGTGAGAGGTCAGAAACTGTTGGTGTCTGGGTAGGGGCTCAGACACAAACAGCAAGATTGGCAGACGGTGGTGGCCGTCTGCAGGAGTTAGTGGATCTCTGCGGAACCGTAGGACCGGGGTCGGGCGGTGGCCCGCCGGTACCGAACCGGGGAGTGGAGTGAAGCTAAGCACAAAGGCAGGGCCATCAGATCCCGACTAGGCTTGGAGCCGCCGACAACGGTCAATTCCAAAAGTGACCGGAACCCCAGGGGTTTCCTAACAACCAAGACCCGACAGAAGGCAACAGTCCACACCGTGAGGATACACAGCCACCGCCATAGGCTAGAGATCCAAGGGCCAGTGCCTGCGGGCAAAACGGGCTCCTCCGGTACCTATACACCGGGGAGCGAACTACCGTTGGGAAACCATCGGAATCAACACATTCTACACGGGTGCAGGGAAAGACAGCCACCATCAACCTGTCCGGGGAGAGCATAAACACGGCAGCCGGCTGCGGGACCCGTCCATCCAGCCGTTTGGTTTACCAGGGACTCTGTGCATCTGTGACTGAGTGAGTACCACAGTGTCATCCGGCACCGCGCCGCGCTGCCCCTGCAACCCATTCATTCTGCCTCCCCGTTACACCACCGGGCCCCGGGATCACCAACCCCTACGCACAGGGGACAACATCCTAGCTGCTCCCTACCATCGCTCCCGGGATCCCCGTCACCACTAGCGGTGGTGCCCATCATCACCACGACCCGTGGGTGGCGTCTAGCTCCCAAAACAAACCACCCCCTTTTCACTCGTGGGCGAGGAGCGCTGCTCGAGTCCCCGGGTCCGGCCCACCGCTCGAGCCACCGAGCAGCAGCAGCCGCGGACCCGAGCGTAGCGAGCGCGGCCCCTCCGCCCGCGACAGATGACTCCCGGTTTTCACTCTACAGGACTGCATGTATGGCGTTGTGTGGGTAAGTGGTTTGCTGATGTCAATGTTTTGAATCAAGTGGTCCATAATGTTATGGGCAGGTGTATTTTATGGACAATGAACAAGGTGCATATTATTGATGCCAGTTTGAACTCATAGAGATTCCGTGACAAGATCCTGAGGCCCATGGTTGTGTCATTCGTCCACCACCATCACCTTATATTGCAGCATTATAATGCAAAGCCCCATGGTGTAAGGATCCTTACACAATTCCTGGAAGCGGAAAACATCCCAGTTCTTGCACCCAGACATGTCACCATTGAGCATGTTTCGGATGCTCTGGACCGGCATATACAACAACGTGTTCAGGTTTCTGCCAATATCCATCAATTTCACAGCCATTGATGAGGAGTGGATTAACAATCCACAGACCACAATCAATAACCTGATCAACTTTATGTGAAGGAGGTGTGCTGCACTGCATGAGGCAAATGGTGGTCACACCAGATACTGATTGATTTTCTGACCACCGTACCCTGCTCCCGGACCCTAAAATACTGTAGAGCTGTACATTTTAGAGTGTCCTTTAATTGTGGCCAGCCTAAGGCCTCCTTCACACGTTTGTGTAAAACACGGTATGTGGTGAAGATGTGTACAGTCATGGCCAAAAGTTTTGAGAATGCTACAAATATTAATTTTTACAAAGTCTACTGCTTAAGTTTTTCTAATGGCAATTTGCATATACTCCAGAATGTCATAAAGAGTGATCAGCTTAACAGCAATTACTTGCAAAGTCAATATTGGCTAAGAAAATTAACTTTAACCACCAAAACACATTTCAACATCATTGCATTCCTGCCTTAAAAGGAGCAGCTAACATTGTTTTAGTGATTGTTCCATTAACACAGGTGTGGGTGTTGATGAGGACAGGGCTGGCGATCAATCAGTCATGATTAAGTAAGAATGACACCACTGGACACTTTAAAAGGAGGCTGGTGCTTGGTATCATTGTTTCTCTTCAGTTAACCATGGTTATCTCTAAAGAAACACGTGCAGCCATCATTGCTCTGCACAAAAATGGCCTAACAGGGAAGAGTATCGCAGCTATAAAGATTGTAGTCAACAATCTATCGCATCATCAAGAACTTCAAGGAGAGAGCTTCCATTGTTGCCAAAAAGGCTCCTGGGCACCCAAGAAGGACCAGCAAACACCAAGACCGTATCTTAAAATTGTTTCAGCTGCGGGATCGGACTACCAGCAGTGCCGAGCTAGCTCAGCAATGGCAGCAGGCTGGTGTGAGTGCTTCTGCACGCACTGTGAGGCGGAGACTCTTTGAGCAAGGCCTGGTTTCAAGGAGGGCAGCAAAGAAGACACTTCTCTCCAGAAAAAACATCAGGGACCGACTGATATTCTGCAAAAGGTACAGGGAGTGGACTGCTGAGGACTGGGGTAAAGTCATTTTCTCAGATGAATCCCCTTTCTGATTGTTTGGGACATCTGGAAAGCAGCTTATTAGGAGAAGAAGAGGTGAGCGCTACCACCAGTCTTGTCTCATGCCAACTGTTAAGCATCCTGAAACGATTCATGTGTGGGGTTGCTTCTCAGCCAAGGGAATCGGCTCACTCACAGTCGTGCCTAAAAACACAGCCACGAATAAAGAATGGTACCAGAATGTCCTCCAAAAGCAACTTCTCCCAACTGTCCAAGAGCAGTTTGGCGCCCAACAATGCCTTTTCCAGCATGATGGAACACCTTGCCATAAAGCAAAGGTGATCACTAAATGGCTCATGGAACAAAACATAGAGATTTTGGGTCCATGGCCTGGAAACTCCCCAGATCTTAATCCCATTGAGAACTTGTGGGCAATCATCAAGAGACGGGTGGACAAACAAAAACCAACAAATTCTAGCAAAATGCAAGCATTGCTTGTGCAAGAATGGACAGGATTTTGTCCAGAAGTTGATTGAGAGCATGCCAGGGAGAATTGCAGAGGTCCTGAAGAAGAAGGGTCAACACTGCAAATATTGACTTGCTGCATTAACTCATTCTAACTGTCAATATAACCTTTTGGTACTCATAATATGATTGCAATTATATTTCTGTATGTGATGTAAACATCAGACAAACACAATTAAAAACCAGAGGGCAACAGATTATGTGAAAATATCATTTTGGTGTCATTCTCACAACTTTTGTCCATGACTGTATGTGTGTGCGTGTGTCCGTGTGTGTGTTTTACGTGTACTGCCCCTGTGCTATCCGTGTGATATCTGCATAACACATGGGTAGCATGAGCTGGTATACTTACCTGTCCCTGTCGTTGCTGTCTCCCGCACTGCTGTTACTTCAGGGTTTGCACTGAGTGCAGTGAATATGCAATGATCATCATGAGCGGGCCTAAAAGTAACAGTAGCGCTGGAGACAGGTAATTATAAAATATCTTTATTTCTATGTAATTTGTGTTTTTCCGGTACGTGTTACATTGATGTCACATAAATCATATCAGTGTTGAGACCTGTGCTGCCAGCAGAAAACGAACATGTTGCTGTCTGAAGCACACAGACACAGGGTCCATGTCAAAACATTGATGTGTGTGCAGACCCATTGATTTTAATGGGCTACGTGTGTCCCTGTTTCCGATACGTGTGAAAACGGACGTCACACATACCGGAGACATGGATGTAAGAAGCAGGCCTAAGGGGGGGCTTTAGACGTTGCAACATCGCTACCAATATATCGTCGGAGTCACGTCGTTTGTGACGCACATCCGGCGCCGGTAGCGACATCGCAACATGTAAATCCTAGGTACAACGATGAACGAGCACAACAGCGTACAATATCGCTGATCTGTGTAACGTCGTTCATTTCCATAATGTCGGGTCGACATCGCTGTGTGTAAACCCGCAGGAACGACGAACATCTCCTTACCTTCCGGCAATGCGGAAGGGAGAACGTGGGCGAGATGTTATGTCCCGCTCATCTTCACCCCTCCGCTTCTATTGGCCACCCGCTTAGTGACGCCACTGGGACGCCGAACGCATCTCCCTCTTGAAGGAGGGATTGTTCGGCAGTCACAGCGACGTCGCCGAGCAGGTATGTGCGTGTGAAGCTGCCGTAGCGATAATGTTCGCTACGGCAGCAATCACCACATATCGCATGTGCGATGGGGGCGGGTACTATCGCACTGGACATTGCTAGCAATTGCTAGCGATGTGCAACGTGTAAAGCCTGCCTAAGGCACACCTGTGCAATAATCAGGCTGTCTAATCAACATTTTGATATACCACACCTGTGAGGTGTACATCGAAAAAGTCTTAGATATTTGAGTTTATCTTATGAAAATGGGAGTGAAAACAAAAGTGAGTTTATATTTCTGTTGAGTGTATGTCTGGTAAAGCAAAGACATTTACTCCTTCGGGAATGGACAATGTTTTGTTTTTTGTACTTTAGTTTCTTCTTCCAAGAGCTATAATTTTTTTATCTTTCTTTCAGAGCCATATGAGCGCTTCTGTTTACCGCTTGAAATATAGTATTGAATGACACCATTTGTTTTATCACACCTTGTATTGAAAAATGTAATGAAATTTTGAGAAATAAAAAAAAAATAAACAATTCAACCATTGTATTTTGGGTTTTGTTTATTATGCAGTAAAACCTACCTGGCAGCATCATTCTCTAGGTCAGTAAAACTACTGCGTTATCAAACTTTTGTAGGTATTTTTTATATTCTAATGGGGAAAAGAACTCTAACGTTTGTAAGAACAAACGTTTGTGTCGCCATTTTGTGAGACCTGTAACTTTTTTATTTTTCCATCGATAGATTTGTCTGGGAGTCTTGATTCATAACCTTTTGAGATGTATCGTTTACTTTTTATTTCATTTTTGAGGGAACAGTAGTGACTGAAAAAACACAAATCTGGAGCTTTTTTTATTACCATATATACTCGAGTATAAGCCGAGTTTTTCAGCTCATTTTTTTAATGCTGAAAATGCCCTCCTTGGCTTATACTCGAGTGAGGTTCCCACAAAACATTATTCTCACCTGTCCTCTTATCCTTGTGCCCCATCTTGTAGCAATGTACCCCATCCTTGTGCCCCCATGCTGTAGTAATGTGCCCATTCTTGTGCCATGTAGTAATGTTCCCCATCCTTTAATAATGTCCTCATTCCAGTCCCCTTCTTGTCCCCTATTATGCTGTTGTTCATATACATGTGGCGCCCCAGGACCTGGTCGCCACAACAGCATTGCCCTCCCAAAGGGTTAATGCTGAGCCTGGAGGTAATTGGGAGATCTATTGGCCAGTAAGTTAACAACCAACACAGTTCTCCCTCCGGCCAGCAGGGAGAGCTCTGAACCTGGAACTTCAGGGAGCATTCCTTAAGTCTGGCTGGAGGAAGGAAGTGGTAGTTAGTCTGGAGACAGGAGTGAAGGAAGACAGACGCAGAGTAGTGCTGCCTTGTAGAACTGGGGCCTAGAGCTGGGATAGCTTGGCCCAGTGAAGCAAGAGGTGCAGAGAGGCACAGCAGAGACTCGGACATCGGAGTCTGTGGTTGCCAGGGCATAAAATCCATCCCTGGTAGCTGAATCCGGAGGGCAGGAGAGCTGCAAGCCCCTGGCCCAGAAGTAATCTGAAGGTACAGCTGCATTCCAAGGGCCCGGTGTGGACTTCAGCAGAGAAGCACCAGAGAGGGCCCGCGCAGTCTACCACACAGAAAAGGGGACGAACAACAAGTCCCAGCAGCAAGAGGGCAATTGCAAACCCAAAGTGCAGTGTCCTAAAACAGCAGAGAAAGATTAAGGAGTAGGCCTCATACTCAACTGGCCAAAGATCACCCCAGGCACTTCCAGGCCGGCCGGACCATCTTTACCATCTGTGACGGTCTCCCTGGACTAAGTTTCTGCCGAGTAAAAGAGGAGAAGGTAAAGAGACTACTGTTTGTGCCTGTTTCTTTCATTGCTTGTCGGCCCTGCACCGTGTTAGTCACACAGCACCATAGACTTCCACAAGCACCAACTGTGCCCCGGGCATTGCTCCACCTGTGGGGAGCAGTACCACCATTGCTGCTATAACATCATCCCGGTGGCCTCACACAGCAGCGGCGGCTTAATAGCCGCAGACCACAGGTGGCGTCACGAATACAAACTTAAAGTCATCAGCCACATATTCAACTGACACCCACCAGGGCCACGGAGCCGGGCCCAGCCACCACTGACTACCACCGGACTAGTCCGGCCCGGCACCGGGTGTCCCATAGCCCTGAGGTGGGCGAGTCATACACACACAAAAAAAATATTCTCACCTGTCCTCCATTGCCGCAGCAACCTCTTACCTGCTTCTTGCAGAGTACACATAGATCCCTCCTTAATCGCGTCCGGTGCACAAAGCCGTCACTGCTGTCATAGCTTTACTTCAGTTGAATGCTGTGCAGTGGCGGTGCCGCAAAGCATTTAACTGCAGTAAAGCAGCGGTGGCCCCGTGCACCAGACGCAATCATGGAGGGGTCTATGAGCCTGCAGTCCACAGGAAGCACCCCTTGATGAAAGCTTTTAACTGAAGTAAAGCAATGACTGCAGTGGCGGCCTTGTGCACCGAATGCGATCATGGAGGGGTCTATGTATGGACTGCAAGAAGCAGGTAATAAGACACCGCAGGAACGGAGCACAGGTGAGAATATTTTTTTTGTGTGTATATGAACAACAGCATAATAGTGGACAATAAGGGGACCGAAATGAGGACATTACTAAAGGATCTGGCACATTACTACAGGGCACAAGGATGGGGCACATTACTACAAGATGGGGGACAAGGATGGGCACATAACTACAGGATGGGCACATTTCTACAGGATGGGGCACAAGAATGGGCACATTACTATAGGATGGGGCACAAGGATGGGCATGTTACTGCAGGTTGGGGACCAAGAATGAGCACATTACTGCAGGATAGGGCACAAGGATGAGACACATTACTACAGGAGACAATGATGGGCATATTACATTTTATTGGTATCTATTTTAATTTTTTAAATGTACCAGTAGCTGCTGCATTTCCCACCCTCGGTTTATACTTGAATCAATAAGTTTTCCCAGTGTTTTGTGGTTAAATTAGGGGCCTCGGCTTATATTCGGGTCAGCTTATACTTGAGTATACAGTATATGGTACTTCTTTTCAGCATTCAAAGAATGTTTTAAATAATTTAATATTTTGATAGTATGGATGTGACGCCCTGGCACAGCCAGGTTGTCACAGAAAGAGTTAATCCTCCTTGGTAATCTGATCTCACACCGGTGCAGCATGACAAAGCACAGCCCCCAGTGTAAGGAAAAAGCGGAGGAGAGGGGAGGGGCTGGAGCAGAGAGTGTGAGAGAGCAGACAGGACAGAGGTCTGAAGTGGTGGCTCGCTCCCAGGCTGGGAGGGAAGCGTGCTCTGAAAGGGCCGGGACAGGCCGTAGTGAGGAAGGGGCCAGAACAGGTAGCCGGAGCAGGGCGGTGGCCCTTCGGTACCTGGGTACCCGGATCACTACAGGGGAGTGGATTCCCCGTTCCCGGCTGAGGAGAAAGAGAAAGAAGAGAAAGGCACCTGGCTGCAGGGAGAGAACAACAAGGGCTGCTGCACCGTGTGTGGGACACTAACACCCCCGTACCAAAGGCTGCGGACACCGGCAATTCTTAGTTCACCAGTGACTCCGTGTGACTTTCTTGTGAGTACACCCGTGCCCTCGGGCACCGCACTGCAGCACTGCGCCCTGCTCCCTGCTTACTCCATCACCGGGCCCCGGGACAACCAACCCCCCTACCCACGGAGGGGACATAACAACTACGCTGCTCCCTGTCATCGCTCCCGGGATCCCCGTCCAAAGCAGCGGTGGTGTTCCAACTTCACCACAACCGTGGGTGGCGTCACGGACAATTTCCCCTTACCAAATCCCCTTTATACTGTGGAGCCTGGGATCACAGACCGGGTCACGCCATCGTGATACCCACAGAAGTGACTCTGTGGCCCGGATCTGAGTACCCCCTGGTCCCCGGGCGAAACATTTGGTGTCACGAACAGGACCGAACCCATCCAGTTACCTGGAGGAAGTGCGCCTTATTCTGGACTGTCAGCGGTGATCCGCTGCAAAAATCTTAAAGTCGCCATCTTTGCCGCCATTTTGGGAGCGAAAATCTCCCGCCCAGCACCTTCTTCCCCAAGCGTTGGGCGCGAAAAAGAGGCTCCGCCCCCCCGAGAACGCGGGCGGAAGTGAAGCTCCGGAGGACCGGAAGCGAAAGGGAAACTTTAAAAGTTGCTGGAAGGACTGCTCCCGAGTACCAAGGGGGAGCAGTAGGAAGGAACTGCAGTTCATGTGACCAGGACTGTGAAAGCAGGGACGCCAGGACTCTGCCAGCATTTGGTTCCTGGAAGAGGCCACCGCAGCGATGCACCGACCCGTTACCCCTGTTACCGGTAGCGGAGCCCGCAGCGTCTGTGGGGGAGGACCCAGACCTGGGGTCCCCAGGCCTCACCTTTGTCACCACCCTGCCACCGGCCCCGGCAGTCCGCCCGGCCGCGACGGAGATGACGACGGCTCCGGCAGTCCGCCCGGCCGCAACGGCAGCGAAGTACCGGTCCCGTTGACCAATCTGGAGCCGTTCCTGGACTGGGGTCAAGGGGTGCTGCCTGGGTTTTAGGGGCAGCACCAAGGCTAGGTTGTTTGGGTGGGTGACTAAAGGACCCGTTACGTTGACATTATTAAAAGTGTTATTTGTTGTTGCAACGTTGAAGCAATGTGCATCCCGCTGTGGGAAGATTGAAAATGTTTAAAATGTTTTATCCTTTTCCAGTTTTAATAAATGTCGGTGCCTAGCCGGCCCGAGGACGGGCCGTGTTTTACCAAGGGGGTGTGTGACGCCCTGGCACAGCCAGGTTGTCACAGAAAGAGTTAATCCTCCTTGGTAATCTGATCTCACACCGGTGCAGCATGACAAAGCACAGGCCCCAGTGTAAGGAAAAAGCGGAGGAGAGGGGAGGGGCTGGAGCAGAGAGTGTGAGAGAGCAGACAGGACAGAGGTCTGAAGTGGTGGCTCCCAGGCTGGGAGGGAAGCGTGCTCTGAAAGGGCCGGGACAGGCCGTAGTGAGGAAGGGGCCAGAACAGGTAGCCGGAGCAGGGCGGTGGCCCCTCGGTACCTGGGTACCCGGATCACTACAGGGGAGTGGATTCCCCGTTCCCGGCTGAGGAGAAAGAGAAAGGAGAGAAAGGCACCTGGCTGCAGGGAGAGAACAACAAGGGCTGCTGCACCGTGTGTGGGACACTAACACCCCCGTACCAAAGGCTGCGGACACCGGCAATTCTTAGTTCACCAGTGACTCCGTGTGACTTTCTTGTGAGTACACCCGTGCCCTCGGGCACCGCACTGCAGCACTGCGCCCTGCTCCCTGCTTACTCCATCACTGGGCCCCGGGACAACCAACCCCCAACCCACGGAGGGGACATAACAACTACGCTGCTCCCTGTCATCGCTCCCGGGATCCCCGTCCAAAGCAGCGGTGGTGTTCCAACTTCACCACAACCGTGGGTGGCGTCACGGACAATTTCCCCTTACCAAATCCCCTTTATACTGTGGAGCCTGGGATCACAGACCGGGTCACGCCATCGTGATACCCACAGAAGTGAGTCTGTGGCCCGGATCTGAGTACCCCCTGGTCCCCGGGCGAAACATGGACATTTATGGAAAGAGTGATACTAATTATGCCTATCATTATTTCTCTATCTTTAAACTGGGAAATGGGGTTGATTTACAATTTTATTTTTTTTTATTAAATATTCCATTTATTTAATATATTTTAGTTCCCCTAATGGACCTGAAGTTACATTTATTTGTTCGCTTATACTAGCCTCTGTATGAGCTTCAAAAAGCACCAAGAATGTGGCAACAAAAGTCTTCAGCAGGTCCTCAGCTCCCATGTTAGTCCATCAGCACTTTACAATGGCATCATGGGAGACTTATAGGAGGGAGCGAGGGCATGGGTTGGAAATTTTGTTATTTAAATGTCAGAGTCAGTGAATGACATTGGCATTTCAATAGTTAAACAGCTGCGATCGATGCTAGTTTTGATCCATGTCGTCACAGCTCACCCTGACTGTAGTGTACATTTACGTGAAAGTGCACAAAGGGGTCAAGGTGTTGCTTGATGAACCATCTTGAAAATGAAAATATTTGTTTTATGAGGTAAAGCAAGCTGATAATTGAGAAAGCAACAAGCCATAGACCTTCAAAGCCACCGCCAAGAAAAAAAAGTCAATAGATGGATTCTAATATTGTCAGATTATTGAAGACTATATCAAATAATTAACAGTTCTCCCAGAACATTCTGAAAAATGAGAAAACATCCTGATTTCCAGCTTCAGCAAGATCTAAACCTATACTGAGCGGGCATGGAAGCAGTGATAGAAGAAGTGAGGAGGTACAGGTCCTCAAAAAGGATGCCTGACATCGGCTGCTAGCCTATAGGCAGGTGACCATTTTAACGACCACGGAACAGTAACAGACTGGCCCCTTCTACGTCTGGCTCGAGGGCCTACTGAGGACTGCGGCCCACCGGAACATCATCCAGTGTCTTGATGGGCCAGTCCGGCGCTGTGCGAATATGAATCGATAGTAGATAGAAGTATTTCCACTCTTAAAGACCCACTTTTTCTATTTCACTTGGCAATAAAGATACATTAGTTTGTTGTCCAAAGCCCCTTCTTCTATAAGTAATGACCCTCACATAGGACAAGCTGCTCAAGCTGTCACTCTGATGCAAATATAGAGTGATTACAAATGAGGAAAATAGGATGGATGCAGGTACAAATTCAGTAGATTTCTAGGACAATGCTCTTTCCAGTTATGAGATGGTAAGCAGATGAGATTTAGTTCAAACAGTTGGCACGGCTCAGAAGAGGAGAAAGGAAATTATTCTGATGGGAGTAACTACGTTACTATAATACTGACATGAAAATTAGTCTCTTGGCCAGTTTAATACAGACACCTCTAGATGTAATAACATCAGTATGCTAGGAACACTATACAATCTTTAAAAAGAAATCATAGATGTACAAAATACATGTGTACAGCTACTACAGTAGAATGAAGTTTTATTGCAATCAGGCGCGTAACTAGAGTTTGATGGGCCCCGGTGCAAAGTTCAGACCTGGGCTCCCCTCCACGTACATCGACAGTTAGGGTACAGGATAATGACACTGACACTCGGGGTACAGGATAATGATGCTGACACTTGGCTCTTACCCACAGCACCCAGATTTCCCATGATCTGAAATCCATCTTGTCCTCGGCACACTGCTTCCCCATGCTCTGCTATACATCTTTCCCTCAGCACCCAGCTTTCCCATATCAGAGCATGGGAAAGCTGGGTGCTGAGACATGATGTATAGCAGAGCATGGGAAAGCTGGGTGCTGAGAGAAGATGTATAGCAGAGCATGGGAAAGCTGGGTGCTGAGGGAAAAGAGCCTTTTTCCCTCAGCACAAAACGTTCCCATCCCCTGCTTGTATCTTTGTCCCCCCTTGTATATAGTTCTCCAAATACAATAATGGCACCCGCATAGCCTTTCAAATAGTATAAAGGGTCCCACATAACCCTTCATATATTAGAATACACTTCCATAGTCCTCCATGTATTATAATGCATTTCCCATAGTTCTCCATGCATTATAATTCACCCCATAGTACTCAATATATAATACTGCACCACATAGTCCTCCATATATTATAATGCACCCCCATAATCCTCCATGTATAAAGTAGCCCTTCAATTATTATCTTGAATTTCTCATAGTTCTCTATGTATTATATTTCACCCCATAGTTCTCCATGTATTATACTGCACCACATAGGCCTCCATATATTATAATTCAGCCCTATAGTCCTCCTTGTATAAAGTAGCCCTCCAATTATTATAATGAATTTCTGATAGTTCTCCATATATTATAATTCACCCCATAGTTCTCTATATATTACACTGCACCACATAGCCCCCAATGTTTTATAATGCACCCCCATAGTCCATGTATAAGGTAGCCTCCATAGTCCTCCATATATTATAATGTAACCCCCATAGGTCTATATGTATTATAACGCAACCCCATAAAACTTCATATTGCATTATGCAGCCCCATACTCCTCCATGCATAAGGCACCCCTATATTCCATGTATAAGGTGTCCTTCATTTTGTATTATGCAGCCCTCCCAGACCTCCATAGAAGGGGGCTGAAAGCCCGTACTTACGAAGCGCTCACTGATATCCTAATCAGGCACGAATACTAATATTCTTTATAGCAAGATACTATTTATTTTAATAGCACATGAATATATATAGTCAATGGTACATAGGCATAAGAACTATAGTCATAGAAACTTATACAATAACAGAAATATGCATCAACATTACCGTTATGTTGTAGCAATCCTTTCACATCGGAGGGAACTCGAGTTAATGATAAGGAATCAACATGGCATCTTGGCATGGCATCACAGGAACAGTGCGTACGTACACTTCAATGTCCTGGAAGGTATTTCCCTAACATTAAGCGAGTTCGGTGTATTTTTTATAGGAAAATATTGTAGGTTGGGTTTACATGGTCACCAGCATGTGACAGCTGAGTCATGTTCATGTAACTTGACCACAAACTGCTGGGGGCACCGTTTGCTTCCTGCACATTTCCTGCACATCCTGCCAGTGGTCAACTGGTCAACTGTGGTCAGCCAAAGTGTTAGCGAAATATTGCAATGAGCCGTAAATTTCATATGCAAGCTTCCTTAAACCTGTCTTTAAGCTAACCACAAGTTTCCGGCAAGTGGAACTGTAAATGTTACTTCCTTTATCTTAAAACTGCTTCAAGACATGTATTCTTTGGTCATAGTGAAATTGGTTATCCAGAGAGGATCTCTTTGATACTGAATTATTGATAGGTCAAATAATATCTGGGATCACTCCTATCTTATGATTATGATTCCTATCTAATCACACATACTTCAGTCATATCACATTGGTATCACAATCGGTCCTTGATCTCAGAGATTATTTTCCATCATCAGTATTCCACTGGAAGAAGATCACTCGGAATATACCATACCATGACCAAGAAATGTCGCTTTTAATAGGACACTAACATTGACTTTGCCACAGATTTTGATTTCTTGGTTTGTTTGGATAAACGTTGAATCACAAATATAATCACTTTCACTACTATGTATAGTATATTAAAACTAAAAGCAATATTATCTGAAAAGCTCCCTTGAATATCATGTGTTTTGGCATTTGCTCGATATTCAAAGGAATCATTACACATTACATTTCCCGATATGTTACTACAAGTTTCACTAGTCCCATTTATGAACATATTGGCATAAGGCCATAACATATCATGAATTGTCTTTTCCACTAAGCTGGGTTTAAAAGCATCTACAGTATTTATAGCTGTCCCAAAACTTATTTTTATATTCCCCATAGGGATGAATCCCAGGTTAGTCAGTCCAGTCTTATATCTTAGTACTCAAATTCCTCCCTTAAAAGCCAGATATTGCAAATTGGTGACCGTTGCATTCAAATTGCCTTGCCACCATGGAAGATTGATCCATCCCACTACGGAATTGGGTACTGTAGTATTCTATAGACGAACACTTCAAGTGTCTTTATCAGCAAGATGATCAGAACAACTTTTCTACTTTAAGATTTCCTCCATCGATACCGGGACATCCAGATAAGGGATACTGGTGGCTGTAACCGAAGAATGTGTACAGATCCAGCAATCTGTGTGTTGAAAATGTGATTGTGCATCAGAAATTCATTCGCCACAGGTTCCTCCTGATGTAGACTTGTCCATCCAACGACCAGAGAGGTAAACATCAAACACAGGAATTTCTCCATCTCATCACTATCGAGCTCTTCCCAGTAACCGATACCATGGATTCCGCTTATTTACAACACCATCTGCAAATAAAGATACACTATTATTCTCGTAAATAACATTTTTCTTGTGGGACATATTCCCACTTCTCCACTCCTGGTCTCATTATCAGGAGAGTACGATCTTTTCCGACCGCTATTACCTCTGTCTCTGAGGGCGGTCCTTGGAGGTTTTGAATCCATATTTTTGCTCCTACATTTTTAATATTAGAGGATCCAAAACCTTTAGTACCCCGTATTGTTAATTCTGCTGGGGCAGTTCCTTCTCTTATTTCAGACAAGTTTATTGGAATTATTAACATCTGAGCCACCTTCTGGTGTTTCATCAATATCAAAGGTTCATTTCCCAAATTTAGCATCAGTACCTTGATTTCTCCCTGATGATCTGCCTCTATTACTCCTCCCACCACTATGGCTCCTTTTAACGCTAAGCTAGAACGAGTGGCTATTTGACCATAATGATCCTTTGGTGTATGGCAACCCAATCCTGTTGAAATTGGTTTTACCTTACCTGGGGGTACCACGACAGTTTCCAATGTACTGAGGTCTAAACCTGCTGCTGAATAAGGCGTCGCTCTTTCTGGTGTGCCCAAACAGCTGTACCTTGCCTTGTCAACTGTTGGACTGACTTGTCTGATGGCTGCTGCTTTATCTGCTTCTGAATTAAACAAACGTTCAAGTGAGTTAGTAGGGACATGAGCATCGACATGAAATACAGTGGTCTTGGTAGATTGAATAATCCCTTCAATGTCTTGCCACACTTCCCTGACCATCTCAAACACATTTTGCTGTTCCTCTCCCCAGTGGAACTCATATTTTTTCCTCGTTACTTTGTACAAATGAGCCAACATTTGTCCCAAATGAGGGATATGTTGTCTCCAAAAATCAAACAATCTAATATAAGACTGAGTCTCCTGTTTGGATTTAGGGACCGGAAAATTAATAATTTTCTGTCTGGCATTGGGCAAGATCTCTCTGTGCTCCTTGTTCCACTGAATCCCTAGAAATGTTACCACCTGAGACGGTCCTTGAACCTTGGCATCACTGACCTCCCATCCTTTACTCCACATATGAGCAATTTTTACGGCAGCTTTTTCTGCCACATTCTGATAATGTTCCAATTTATCCTTCAACAGTCTGGTATTACATTCCATAACTGTTTTCAGGCCACCTAATTCTATCATCTTTTGTTCCATCTGGGAACTTTTCTTCTGCATCTTTAGATCACGCTCATGCATTACACTATATGCACTTGCCAAAATCCAGATGTGCCGTGCTAAAGACACTACATCACCTGCTTTCACAGGGACACTACCGAATACATTCACAACATCAGTAGCTTCACTACCCTTAAGCTTATCCTGCCATTGTTTGTGCCGGGCTAAAGACACTACATCACCTGTTTTCACAGGGGCACTACTGAGTACATTCACAACATCAGTAGCTTCACTACCCTTAAGCTTATCCTGCCATTGTTTGTGCCGTGCTAAAGACACTACATCACCTGTTTTCACAGGGGCACCACTGAGTATAGTCACAACATCAGTAGCTTCACTACCCATAAGCTTGTCCTGCCATTGTTCTGCAAATCCACAAGACACTACATCACCTGTTTTCACAGGGGCACCACTGAGTACATTCACAACATCAGTAGGTACACAACCCTTAAGCTTATTCTGCAATTGTTCTGCCAATCCACAATTGACCAATTCATGTGCTATAAGATTGTAGGGAGCCTCAGTCCAGCCGGGGATCTCCACAACAACCTCCTTAACATTATCCTTACGTTTTCTGAACATTTTGACACTATGCAAAAAGATTGAAAAATATCTGGAAATTTTCCAAATATATGTTTTTAACTTCTAAATTACAAAAATTCGTTAATTACTTCTTATAGAAGTAATCCTGCAGACTACGCCAATTTATGTCTTGCTAAATTCTACTAAGAAGGGGGCTGAAAGCCCGTACTTACGAAGCGCTCACTGATATCCTAATCAGGCACGAATACTAATATTCTTTATAGCAAGATACTATTTATTTTAATAGCACATGAATATATATAGTCAATGGTACATAGGCATAAGAACTATAGTCATAGAAACTTATACAATAACAGAAATATGCATCAACATTACCGTTATGTTGTAGCAATCCTTTCACATCGGAGGGAACTCGAGTTAATGATAAGGAATCAACATGGCATCTTGGCATGGCATCACAGGAACAGTGCGTACGTACACTTCAATGTCCTGGAAGGTATTTCCCTAACATTAAGCGAGTTCGGTGTATTTTTTATAGGAAAATATTGTAGGTTGGGTTTACATGGTCACCAGCATGTGACAGCTGAGTCATGTTCATGTAACTTGACCACAAACTGTTGTGGGCAACGGCAGCTTCCTGCACATTTCCTGCACATCCTGCCAGTTGACAACTGGCTGACCACAGTTTAACCATAGTGTTAGTGAAATATTGCAATGAGCCGTAAATTTCATATGCAAGCTTCCTTAAACCTGTCTTTAAGCTAACCACAAGTTTCCGGTAAGTGGAACTGTAAATGTTACTTCCTCTATCTTAAAAACTGCTTCAAAACCTGGTTGACATGTATTCCTTGGTCATCATTATGGCCCTCCAAAGGACATCTCTTTGATACTGAATTATTGATAGGTCAAATAATATCTGGGATCACTCCTATCTTTTATGATTATGATTATGCCTATCTAATCACACATTCTTTCAGTCATATCACATTGGTATCACACATATATAATAATGCAGCCAGCCTCTCCCGGCCTCCATGTATAATAATGCAGCCAGCCTCCTCAGGCCTCCATGTATAATATAGCAGCCAGCCTCTCCAGGCCTCCATGTATAATAATGCAGCCAGCCTCCTCAGGCCTCCATGTATAATATAGCAGCCAGCCTCTCCAGGCCTCCATGTATAACAATGCACCCAGCCTCCTCAGGCCTCCATGTATAATGCAGTATCTCCAGGCCTCCATGTATAATGAAGTATCTCCAGGCCTCCATGTATAATAATGCAGCCACCCCAGACCTCCATATATAATGCAGCCTCCTCAGACCTCCATGTATAAAGCAGCCTCTCCAGGCCTCCATGTATAATAATGCAGCTACCCCAGACCTCCACATATAATGCAGCCTCCTCAGACCTCCATGTATAAAGCAGCCTCTCCAGGCCTCCATGTATAATAATGCAGCCACCCCAGACCTCCACATATAATGCAGCCTCCTCAGACCTCCATGTATAAAGCAGCCTCTCCAGGCTTCCATGTACAATAATGCAGCTTCCCCAGAACTGCCTTCCCAAGCCTCTGGCCACCGTTTACTCACTTATATTAAAAAAAAAAACAAGTACTCACCTTCTCTCTTCCTTCCACCGCTGCTGTCCTCCCCGCTGCTCGTTCTCCCGGTGCTGCGGTCGGCGTCCTCCTGTCCTTCACTCTGTGCACTCAGCACAGCAGTCGCTCGGGAGTGACGTCATCGCACAGGGGGAGAATGGTGAAGCATAGCGCGGCACCGGCCGCGCTATGCTTCATCATTACTGTGCGCGGTGACGGGGGAGACGCCGCAGCCGCTGACACCAGGTAGGGGGCCCCGGTGCCGCCTCTGACATCAGGCAGGGGGGCTCGGTGTCGGCGGCGGCAGCGGGTCAAATAGCGGCCGCGAGGTCTGTGACAGATCAGCGCAGCTCCTCTCACACTGACAGGAGCTGGCTGCTGATCTGCCTGGCGACCGCCGAGCCCCTAACCTCCCGGGCCCGGTCGCGATCGCGACCGCTGCGACCGCGGTAGTTACGCCACTGATTGCAATAAAGAATGAGTGCCCCCATGTTTTTTCCTCCAACAGCAGGGCAGATTTCCAGGGACCACAGTGCTCAGACCAGTGGTCTCATTTTACCGACCACTAGCTCGTATGTGATGTATATGTATACTCCAGTCTCAGCTTTGCTGTGTGATGCATATGTTTCAGCCCCAGCATCTGCTATGTGATGTATATATTGCAACCCCAGCATCTTCGGTGATGTATATGCTTCAAAACAAGAGTCCCTTATGTGATGTAAGTGCTTCAGCTACAAAGTCTTCTAAATGATGTATATACTCCAGCCTCAGTGTATCTTATGTGATGTACTGTACATAGAGCAGTCTCAGTGTATCCTATGTGATGTATATACAGTAGTCTTTTATTTGATGTTTACAGAGCAGTCGCAGTGTCTATTATGTAACTATTAAAATACAGAAAAAAAACACTCTCTCTCTCCAATAATTATGAATGTAAAAATTCTTTATTCACATTTGTAATTCAAAGGGATATACTGTGTACACTAAAAATAATAAAATGTGAAAATGTACAGAAAAATGAATCCAAGGCATTCATTTCAGGAAATAGAGACTCCCATACAGTGGAATTGCATGTTCATGGAAAACACCAGTAGAGAAGTAGTCAAAATACCATGAGAATCGTATGACCAAGATCAATATATAAAGTAAAAGGCAAATGCAAATATATGTAGCTATTGATACTAGGTACAAATAAAGCAAACTGGCAATATGTACAAAGAATCATTGCTAGTACTGCTAGAAAGAAGGAATTGAGATCAGACTCAAAACACCATATAAGTATATCAGTGAATGAAAAATGAATACCTTAAGTTTACAGGATAAGCAAATGGTGAGCTGTAAAAAAAAGACATAGAGTGCACTATGTATGGGATAAAATCAAATATACAACAACTTGCAAACTCTTGATCCTGGGCTTATTCAATAGCATAAATGCAAAATGGAAGGGGAAGTGAGACACTTCAGGAGAATTAAATAGATGTAAAAAAGTATCACTGATTAATGATGGCCACATAAAGTGCACAGGACCTGCTGAAAAAAGGAAATTGTTAACATGTGACACATGCTTGTGGAAGCCTCTGACACGCGTTTCGCTTGTCTACTTTAGAAGGAGTATTATGTGATGTATACAGCAGCCTCAGTGTCTCCATTGTCATGTAAACAACAGTCTCAGTGTTGTAACGTCCGGGTGGTGGAACCTCTGGACCGTACACCGGTTTCCTCTGAGGAGGCAGCCAGGCAGGTCACCCCGCCAGAGGGTCTGGGTGCACGGCAGCCGAAGCACTATTGGTAGCCGGACAGTCCGTATGGGAGCAGGAAAGGTGGATGGAGTTCTGGACGGTGGTCCGGGTGACGAGGCTCAGAGTCCGAGGCCAGGTGGTAAGGTCAGGCGGGATCCGGGACTTGCTGAGCGATGGAACGGGTCACCAAGCGGAGCCAGGGACTGGAGACTGGCGGAGCTGCAGAGATGGTGGAACATCCGCCGAATGCACCGTCAGGGTATAGGGATGAGCGTGGTTCGGAGCGGCTGGCGTGACAGGACAGGCTCTACGAGACAGGACAGGGTTAATGCAGGCAAGGTACAAGGCAATGCAATAGGGGACCTGAACACTAGCTTGTTAAACACGTAGAACAGGCCCCACCCACCAGGAAAGAGAACCCTTATATACCCTGTACCTTTCTATGCAATATCCTGTTTCTGGGTGCTGGTCCTTTAAGAAAGGGTCAAAGACCGCGCGCGCACCCTAATGCGCATGCACGAGGCCCGTGTGCCAGAAGCCAGTCCAGGAAGCGGTGAGGAGGAGGCAGGAGCGCCCGGCTGGGAGTCCCCCCTCGCAGAGGAGCGCCGGGAGCGGGGAGCTGGACGCGTGGAGGCTGCAGGCGGGGACGAGGAGGCTGGAACCGGAGTGGTGAGCAGGGGACGCCGCCAGGGAGCGGGAAGCGGGCCACGGGGACCGGAGAACGGGACAAGGGGACCGGGAAGCGTGACAAGTGTCTCCTATATGATGTATACAGCAGTCTCAGTGCCTCCTATGTGATGTATACAGCAGTCTCGGTGTCTCCTATGTATACATCAGACCTCCCACTACTTGAGTTCTTTGTTACATGAGCAGTTTGAGTTTCACATTGTGATGAGACAAGTATTGTAGTATGCAGTGACAAGCAAAAGGGTAACAATGTTTTGAACTTTTGACTTACAGGCTCCATATTTCACCATCCACTACATCTTTGAGTGTGAGACTACCTTCATTTTATAGACAATCATCTTGGCTATCTCATACATAAATTTGACTTGTATTTATTTAGCATATGATTAGTTATGCAGATTCTTGTCATGTTACTGCATTGTTACTGTTTTGCTCCTTTTTTTAAAGAAATGTCTTCCTGTATACTACAAATTACAACCTATTCTCACATTCTTTAATAGCTCAGTGTTTTATCAGGTTGATCCCCAATCAAAAGGTCACTGGCTCAAATTGAGAAGAAACAATGAAGAAGATTTCCCACGAAAAGAGAAATGGCGCCTGCCTGCTTATTGGTAGTAGTCTCTCACCCATGGAAATTGTGAAACTTTATCATGTTAGTGCAATGATAGTTGGAAGAATACGAAATGATGTTCGTCCATCCATTCAAAAGCCAAGAGGTAGACAACCAGGCAAAATATTGGAGTCAACAAGTCAGCTCGTCACAGGCCTGGAAAGGTGGCCTGAAAAATGGTGAAGATGCCTCAACTTTAAGATCATTCTAAGAAGCATTGCCTCAAGTTTTCAAGAAAATTATGAAAAGTGGAATAAAGGAATTGAGTGATTTAGAGCGATTAAACGAAAGTCAATAGACTAGGCTCAGTAGATCTAGGGTCAAACAAGCCCGTTCCCACCATTGTAGATTTACAGTAATAGCTTTAAAGGAAATCTGTGACCAGGTTTTTGCTATTAAGGCTGAAAACAGCATGCTGCAAGAGTTAAAACATAGAATTCAGGGATGCCTGTCTTGTCACAG
Organism: Anomaloglossus baeobatrachus; assembly: GCF_048569485.1. NCBI lineage: Eukaryota > Metazoa > Chordata > Amphibia > Anura > Aromobatidae > Anomaloglossus > Anomaloglossus baeobatrachus. Next base: position 89,683,243 of record NC_134358.1, read on the forward strand.
TCCGATCTGTTGTTTATTTGCTATGTTTGTTTAAGCAGCAGGACTTCTCATTGCTGGGCCTACAATGTTACGCGCAGCTGGACTTCTCATTGCTCAGTTTCAATGTACAATCTCTATAGAGAGCCTGGTGTGGGCGGGGACAATTCTCTGCATGCAGTAATCTAAAGGCCCCTTTACATGCAATCACATCGCTAAGAGATGTCGTTGGGGGTCACGGAATTCGTGACGCACATCCGGCCTCGGTAGCGACGTCGTTGCGTGTGACACGTATGAGCAACCGCTAACGATGCAAAATACTTACCAAATAGTTGATTGTTGACACATCGTCCATTTCCAAAATATTGTTGCTGCTTTTAGACGCAGGTTGTTCGTCGTTCCTGAGGCAGCACACATCGCTACGTGTGACACCCCAGGAACGGCGAAGAACACCGTACCTGCGTCCTCTGGCAACGAGGTGGACGTGACTTTCATGCGGCTGCTCTCCGCCCCTCCGCTTCTATTGGACGCCTGCCCTGTGATGTCACTGTGACGCCGCATGAACCGCCCCCTTAGAAAAGAGGCTGTTCGCCGGCCACAGCGACGTCGCTAGGAAGGTGAGTCCGTGTGATGGGTACTAGCGATATTGTGCGCCACGGGCGGCGATTTGCCCGTGATGCACAAACGAAAGGGGCTGGTGCTTTCACGGGTGCTTTCACGAGCGACATCGCTAGCGATGTCGCTGCATGTAAAGCACCCTTAAGTGATACATCATTGGATTTAGGATCTCCTTGCCTGCATCATGCTGCCCTCAGATTAGGAAGCAAAAACCTGCTGATGGATTCCCTTTAAGGCCACTTACAACTCAAGGCACCTTTCCTTTCTTGTGCGGTATGATACAACGTCTTACTTAACCTTTACATCACACTAATCTGAGTTACATGTGTTTGGTTTAGACATGAGCCTTCTGTTATAAATCCCTAATTCATATGGGCAATAATGGCAACCTACTCTGCTGCTAACATGAAGTATGGCCGCCTCTGGTCCTTAAACACAGATAAAGAGCCTGAGGCTCCCATAATTCCTTTCTTGACTTCTTTATGTTATTTTGTTCTTTAGAAAACTATTGCCCTTGAGCCCAAGGGAATCACATAATATGAGAGAATAACGGCTAATACAAGTGCTTCACATTGTACTGGAGTGTTTGATATAAATAAAAAGTAATGAGTTCTTGTCCTAATATACAGATGCACACATTTGCAGAAGCTTCCAAATGCCTTAGCAATTTATCTGTCCATGCACTTAGTATGCAAGACGTCTAATAATTGTAGACTGGAAATATTCTTTTTTACATCAACCATTCACAAAGCCTTCCTACGCCCAGTGCTAAAATTTGTACATCTCAAATCTTCTATTAAAACTGACTGACGGCTACACTTAGCATCTCTTAAGGGTCATCTGAGCGAACCTGCAGATTTCGACAGTTCTGGTTTTATTACTGAACAGATAAATATCTTTACAGAAATCGTTTTAAGGGAATATGTTGACATTTTCGCATGCATGAATTTGCAAAGCAGTAATGCAATGTAATTTTATTTTCTGTACTAAAAGTTAAATCGGCAAATACCTAAAGGTAGAAAATTGCAGGTCTGAAGTGTTGTGTCTTGGTGGTTGACTCAGGCAGAGTGAACCTCAAAATCCCAAGAACCCTTCATTTTCTATCTGTTTAAGGCCTCTTTCACACGTCAGTGAAAAACACACACGTTTTTCATTGACGTGATAAATGTACGTATGTCACTCCGTGATTTTGGCACACGTATGATCTCCATGTGCTATCAGTGATAATACACGGACATCAGGCACCTATGCTCACTTGTCCATGGCACTGCTCTCCGTGGTGCTAACGTCTGCCACGAAGGTGCCTCCGGCCGCCGCTGTCTCCCCTCTGCAGCTACTTCTGGGTTGGTTGTGCAGTGCAAATTCATGAGCATAATTAACCGGCCTGGAAGCAGAGACAGCAGCGGCTGAAGACAGCATCGCTGAAGATGGGTAAGTTTAAAAAGATTTTTATTTTAAATGTAAGTGATTTTTATGGTATGTGTTTCCCGGATCACACACTGTGTGGTCCATGGGACATCTGTGATGCCAGAAAAAACGGACTTGTCTTTGTGTACAACATACGGACATGGATGTACGCTGCATGGAAACACGTCAGTGTGAAATCACTGATGTGTGCACAGAACCATTGATTTGAAAGGGTTTGTGTATGTCTGTGATTCTGGTACGTATAAAAACTGCAACATACATACCAGAATCACTGACGTGTGAAGGGGGCCTAAAGGGGTTTCATAGGATTAGATACCTGTATGTTTTCTTCCAGGCACAGTCTATTAATTTCTACTGGGTTGTGTCTGATGTTTTTGTTCAGTCCTATTGACATGAATAGAGCGGAAATGCAAAACCACACACAACCTGAGACAGACATGGTGTTGTCTATGGGAAAAAAAGCAGCTACCGTATTTTTCGCTTTATAAGACGCACCGGATTATAAGACCCACCCCAAATTTAGACATAAAAAAAGGTAAAAAAAAATGGGGTCCGTCTTATACTCCGGTGTTCTCTTACCGGAGGGGAGCAGCAGTGGTGGTGAAGCGGGGTCACAGGAGGCACGGCGGGTTAGTGGCAGCGGGGTCCGTGGTTGCAGGTGCCATGGCGTTCGTGGTTGCAGGCGCGGTGGCATCCGTGGTGGCAGGAACTGTGGGGTCCGTGGCAGCGGCAGCAGCGGCGGCGGGTGAGCCGTGCTGCAGGCCGGTGCAGTGAGTGTCTGCGGTCCCGGTTCAGTGGTGGCAGCGGCGGGGACTGCTCAGTGGTGGCAGCGGCGGGGACTGCTCAGTGGTGGCAGCGGCGGGGACTGCTCAGTGGTGGAGCAGACGGATGCGGTGTTTTCCCAGTGTGTCCGCGGTCCCGTTTCAAGTAATGGCGCCCGGAGCGACGCATGCGCAGATGGAGCTCTCATCCAAGGGCTCCATCTGTGCACGTGCTGACTCTCGGAGCAGCGCATGCGCAGATGGAGCTCTCATCCAAGAGCTCCACCAGCGCCATCATTTGAAAGTGGGACCGCGGACAACTGGTAACTTGCTGCACAGCCGCCCGCACGCACAGAGTGGCAGCCAGCAGGCTGCCCGCCCACCCTGCGTGCAAGCGGCCGGGTACCTGTGCTTGTGTGCGGTGGCAGCCGGGTACCCGTGGCTGTGTGCGGGCGGCAGCCGGGTGCTGTGTGAGGGCAGCAGCCGGGTGCCTGTGTGAGGGCAGCAGCCGGCTGCCGCCCGCACGGGCACCCGGCTGCCGCCCGCACACAGCCACGGGTACCCGGCTGCCACCGCACGCAAGCACAGGTACCCGGCCGCTTGCATGCAGCCACAGGCACCCGGCCGCCCGATCGCCTCAGACAGGACCCCCCACAGGTACCGCTATATAAGATGCACCCCCCCCATTTTCCTCCCAAATTTTTGGGAGGAAAAGTGAGTCTTATAAAGCGAAAAATACGGTATGTCTTTCTATGCTTTGCCTAGTACAGAAAAACATGGCTATTCAACAAAGTGATGAAAACCATGCAGAAAATGCACATATGCCACTTAATAATGAAATAGTAATTAAGGCCAAAAAGGGTTAAACGTTTTCACAACATTGCAATTTTCCATTTTTTGTTTGTTTTTTGTGGGATGAGTTGTACTTTTTAATGACACCATTCATTCTGCCATGTATTGTACTGGAAAATGGGAAAAAAAATTCCAAGTATGGTGAAATTGCAAAAAAGTGCAATTTCATAATTGTTTGTTGGGTTTTATATTTACAATATTCACTATATGGTAAAACTGACCTGGCATTATGATTTTCCAGGTCGGCACAAGTTCGTAGACACCAAGCATGAATAGTTTTACATTTATCTAAGTAGTGAAAAAAAAGTCAAAGTTCTAAAATAAAAAGAATTACGCTTTGGTCGCCATTTTCCAAGACCAGTAGCGTTCTTTTATTTTCAGGATCTGGGGCTCAGTGACGGCTTATTTTTTGTGGTGTAGATGTTATGTTTTGATCGGTTGTAATTAAATTTTATTGCAATGTTGCGGCGACCAAAAAATACATAATTTTGCTTTTTTGACTTTTTTTCAGTTACGCAGTTTACTGATCAGATTCATTTATTTTATATTCTCATAGATTGGGCATTTCTGAACACGGCGATACGAAACAAGTATTTTTTTCATTATTCTTTTATTTTCAACGGGGCAAAGGGGGGATGATTTAAATTTTTGGGGTTTTTTTTGTTTGCTTTTTTCATACTTTTTTTCACGTTATTTTTTTTACTAGTCCCCTTAGAGGGCTTGAAGCCTGCACTGTCTAATAGCTTGGGCTGTACAGAGCTGTGCTGATGCACAGCACAAATGATCACCTCCTGGTAAAGATGGCACTCTACAGCTGTTCACAGGAAGTGAGTCATGACAGGGGTCATCATCTGACCCCTCGCTGTCATGACAACGCATAGGTGTCTCGAGATCGCGTCAATGGGTCGCCGATAATGGCAAGGAATGGCGTAATCACCGCCGTCGCCTGTTAATTCCATCCCCGTTTGTTAATGTGGCGCCCCTGACCTGGTCAGGCACCACAAAGTATTGCACCCATGCCGGGGCAGTGCTTCCAGGTAAGCCAGGATGAGGTGTGCACACAAACACCTAGTGACCAGGTCTCCCACACCATTAGAAGGGACCCTTGGGTAGCCAGAAGGGTTTAACTTTCAATTCCCAGCAAGTGGTGTGCTCAGAGGCTGGTTGCTAGGAAGCAGGGCAGACAGGAAGGGAAGGAGGAGCAAGCAGTCTGGAGCAGAGTGTTCAGGAGTATGGAAGGGAGCAGAGGGGCTCTCATGCTAGCCAGGCCCTGCGGAGTGCAGTAGCTGAAAACGGGGGAGAAAGGGTACCTGTGGGTCAGCCTGAAAGACACCTAGAGAGAGGTGGCTGAGTAAGGGGATCCCTGGTATTCCAGCACGCAAGGGGAGACAGGTCTCCAGAGCAGGAAGCAAATCATCCAGAGCTGCTCAACCTTCAGGTGGGGGTACTTCAGGCCCTCACCACCACAACACAGAGTCCGAGCCAAGCAGCAATCAGGAGGCCCATAAGGGGACGGGGCCAGAAGCCATCCCACCAAGGTCACGCTGCCGGCAGACGGGCCAGAGAGGAGAGCGGGGTTGGAAACAGCTTCCCTTGAGGAATTCTACCATACTTCAAGTAAGGGGTCCTCCCAAACAAAAGGAGTGCAAGGAGGGCGAGTGGACAGCTACCCTCAGAATGGCCTTCTGGAATTCCTGGTTCCACCTGGTTATCGCAGTGTCGCCCGGGCATCTCACCGTAACCACCAAACAGTGAGTAAACACGATAAAAGACTTCTTGGACTGTGTATGAGTCATTCTGCGACCTGTGGTTCCACACACTTACACACTGCCCTGGAGCTTGCCTCACTCTCGGGAGGCCACTACAACTGACTGCACCCACCATCACCCCCAGGCACCCCTTAATCTGCAGTGGCGGTCACCCTGACCGTAATACCGAGAGTGGCGTCACGAAAATCAAAAGAGAAGGTTCCCTACCTGTGACCAGACCGTCCCGTGGAGTCCCTGAATGTAACGCACCAGACCGCTGCAGCAGCCCTGGGTTCCACATCAGCTGCATGTCGGCTGATCAGATCAGCCGACATGTGCAGGGAAAAATGCAGGCTCAGGTACATCCAAGGTCGTGAAGGGGTTAAGGGTACAGATCTCAAAATAAGCCAATATAAATAAGGATGTTGGCTATAATAACTAGAAAAGTGTACACTCCCTGACAGAAGTTCTGTTGCTTATCCATGTTATGTAAATAAAAGCTTATAACCTGACTTTAAATTCATCCATTGGTTTTATAAATTACTCTTTTGAAAGTTGAAACCCTCCCAAATTTGGTTTAGGTCATTAAAATAAAGTTGCTGCAAAGCTGAAATATTGATCATTTAATGAACACAAAAAGGTCAGATTTTGGCAAGACAAAAGTTTTGTCGCCTTGTCATATAATGCACCCAATCCTAGTTTACATCCTCCCCTGTGCTCACTAAATGATCGGTTAATTAGTTGGGTGTGTATAAAAAAAAAACCAGCACCCCAGACCTTCACTTGAACTGCAACTTGACAACATGCCAAAAATCCACCCTGCGACCAGATCCACTGCAGATGTGGCTGGCACCTTTAATGTATCTCAGCGTCAAGTACAAAAAATTAAAAAAAGATTTGAAGAGATTGGAGATGTTTTTGACAAGCCCAGGTCCGGCAGACCCCGCAAGACAACTGCTCAGGAGGAACGTTTGTTGGTTAGAAAATCCAAAGCCAGCCCCTCTTCCACTGCAGCAGAACTCCAACAGGCCTGGTCACCTCAAGTTCCTGTGTGAACTAGAACAGCTTGTAGGATTCTGTCTCAAAATGGCCACCATGGTTTAATCAGTGTCCAGAAGCCAGCACTAAACAAAAGGCAATTAAAAAACCGTGTGGCATTTGCCAAGTCCCACAGCCTGCTAAGCAGATGGACGCTGGAAAAGTGGCAGAAGGTGGATTTCTCTGATGAGTCTTCAGTTCAATTAACCACAGCCACCGTAAATACTGCAGGAGACCTACTGGAGCCCATATAGATCCAAAATACACCCAGAAAACAGTTAAGTTTGGTGGTGGAAAGATCATGGTCTGGGGTTACGATCAGTATGGGGGTGTGCGAAACATTTGCAAGGTGGAAGGCAATATCAATAGCCTAAAATATCAAGAAGTATTAGCTACCTCTTACATTCCCAAACATAAAAGGGGTCAAATTCTGCAGCAGGATGGTGCTCCATCTCATACATCCATCTCTACAAAGTTCCAACTATTACGGGTCGTCGGTGAGGCTCTTGCGGCTGAGGCTAAGTCCTGTAGTGGGGCTTCTGAGCATGTTCGAGCTTGCAAGCAGGCTTTTTGTTCTAAATCACCTTTTGTCCCTTCTGAGCATGCTCACCACGTCGCGATCGTCGATTGGTTGTTAACTGGGATCACATGACTATGAAGAGTTGGCTTCTGATTGGCCGCGAGTGACGTCATCGCTGATGCGTGATCACATGACGATGACATACTGTCTGGTGATTAGCCGCAGGTAACGTCATCACTTACACGGGCTCACATGACCATGACATGTTGGCTGTTGATTGGCCGCGGGTGACTTCATTCTTGACAAACTTGTTGATGATAGGTGGATTAAGCTTGGAGCTCCTCCATCTTGTGGGAGGTGCTTCATCTATAAAGACCCCTGCAGCCCGCTGTTCAGCACTCAGTCGTTCTTGGTGCATGCATGGGGTAGACACCTCATGTGTGATGTCCAATACTACCCGCTTCCTTGCATTTTAGTGGAACGGGTTAGGCAGGGTCTCAGCACCAACTAGTAGTATACTACAGCCCGCTTCCATCTATCTTAGAGGAGCAGGGTTAGGCAGGGCCATCACTCACTGCTCTCAGTGTCTCTCTAATACATCTGTGCGGTTAGTATAGAGAGCTCACTGACTCCCTCTGTGTGGATAGCACAAAGAGTTCAGGCAGGGACTATCAGTAAGCTTAAGCAGTACGGATAGTACTGTTTGCACCCACATCAGTGTGAAGTAACACTGGTATTAGTTAGTGGACAGTGGTTGGGGTAACCATCCGCTTATGTTTTCTAGTTCCCGTAATTGGGCAGGAGCTACAGGTCCACTCTTCATATTGTTCGCATTCACACACGTGCTGCATTATTAGTTACACCTCCTCTGTGAGGTAATAGAGGTGTTGGTTAGTGGACAGCGGTTGGGGCTCCATCCGCATATGCTTTGTAGTTCCTGTAATTGGGCTGGAGCTACAGGTCCACCCTTCTTATCATTTTGGCATTTGCCGTGTCTCTATGATTTAACAGTGAACACTGCACTTAGTCTTAGTGTCACTGTGAGGTAACAGTGACAGTACCACTCTTGTGGTACAGTATCCCTTACCTTGCCTTCGCCAGCAGCAGATTATTCTGCATGATGGGCCCTGACTGCTAGATAGCCTACCTATTCCCTACCATCTGGCAAAGAAGATCAAGGTGCTCAAGGACTGGCCAGCCCAGTCACCAGACATGAACATCATTGAGCATGTTGGGGTAGGATGAAAGAGGAAGCTTGGAAGACAAAACCAAATAATCTAGATGAACTCTGGGAGGCATGTAAGACTGCATTCTTTGCTATTTCTGATGACTTCATCAATAAATTGTATGAATCATTGTTAAACCGCATGGATGCAGTCCTTCAAGCTCATGAAAGTCACACAAAATATTAAATATGACTCTAATAGCACCACAACTTCATTCACCAATGTTATGTAACATATCTTGTATTAGAAGTTAATTATTTGTTTGAATTTCACATTACTTTCTGGGGGTGACAAAACTTTTGTCTTGCCAAAATCTGACCTTTCTGTGTTCATTAAATGATCAATATTTCAGCTTTGCAGTAACTTTATTTTCATAACCTAAATCAAATTTGGGAGGGTTTCAGCTTTCAAGAGAGTAATTTATAAAACCAATGGATGAATTTAAAGTCAGGTTATAAGCTTTTATTTACATAACATGGAAAAGCGACAGAACTTCTGCCAGGGAGTGTATTCCGGGAAAGAAATATGTACTTCCACCCTGCCTATTTGTAAAAATCTTGGTATAAAAGCTGTGTGAACCATCACACGTGTAAAAGTCACACTGCTGAAGATATGTTTTTGTGAGATAAAACCTAAGATAGAAACAAAAATGAGAATATACAGTGTAGAAAGTAAATAAATAGTGATAATACAAATAAATAACGTATTGCATTTGGTAAACACTGTTTTTTATTTTAAAAAACTGCGCAAAAGCCATACCCAATCGGGACGATCCTATACACTGGTATTAAAACGTCACTTTGAGTCATCTGACCTCAATGTAGTGGTACAGAGCAGGACCGAGGCTCAACTATTCAGACACCTGCCCATGGGAAGCTACATGAATGACATGCCTAGCTCAAAAAGGGACATCCCCCTGTAAAAAGTACAAGAATCTTAAGCAAAAACAAGGAAAAGAGCCTGAGCATAAGTTGTTAAACAAGCCATGTGTAAGAGCATGTTCACACTGTTCACACAGAGCACCAGAAGAAGCAAGGTGAAATGTGTTTTGGGGTTGTGTGACACAAAGCTGGTCTCCCATTTGGCTACTGCCAATCAAAATTGCAAAAGGTAATATCCCTTATAACTATTTGCTATGCCATCTACCCACTTATTCATTTTAGCAAGCACATTATGAAAAGGATCTGATAACTGGATAAATAGGGGTCAAGTATTGTTAAGCTGACACCTCTCTATCTTCAAGTATATTGCCTCCTAATATGTATGTACTGTATTATATGTGTCATTTATTGACCTTTAGCCCGCATCCCCCCGTGTTGTAAGGCTACATTTGGGTTACTGCCGGTCAGTGGTAGATATGGAAATTCTCACAAGTGAGTAATTCCAGTTAATGGAGTTGTATTCTGAGAACATTCTCAGAATACCCCTATGTACCATAGGAATTGATGGTCATCGTGGAACAGTACTTTTTGGATTACATCAGAACTTCCCGGATTTATGGGGAAGTGTTTATTCTTTAATTGGTTTACATGAGAACTTCAAATATTTTTTAATAAATAAATTGGTGAACGAGGGAGTGTGAGGGAGTGTTTATTCAAATAAACGTTTTTTTTCCCTGTGTGTGTTTTATTTTACCTCTATACTTGCCGGGTTAGTCATGGGGCTGTCTGGTAGATATCTCTGCATTACAAACCCATTTGTTTAATGTCAGCTGTCAATTCACAGTGGACGTCAACCCAAAAAGTATTACCCTGATTGCCAGTACACCAGAGCAATCAGGAAGAGCCAGGCAAAGCGCAAGAATTGGTGCATCTAATTGGCTGCAGGCTGCTATTTTTAGGCTGAGAAGGGCCAAGTAACCATGGCCCTTCCGATCCTGATAATACCAGCCCCCGGCTGTCTGCTTTACCGTGGCTGGTTATAAAACATAGGGGAAACTGCAAGCCATTTTTTAAAATTATTTATTTAAAAAAAAATTTAAAAAAAGGCTTGGGATCCACTCTGTTTTTTAGAACCAGCCAAGCTAAAGCTAATACCTGAGGGTTGGAGCCTGCAGTTGTCTGTTTTACCTGCGCTGGTTGTCAAAAATAGGAGGAAACCTCTTGAAATAGTGATAATTGTACTTCAGTAATCATAGAAACATGTGACTAAAAAGGTCTAAAAACACTGAAGCAGTAAAGTTTGTGAAACCCAAAATTTGTATCTGTCTTTTGACTATGACTGTATGTGAGACATCATGGCAGCTAGTATCTACTCACTAGCTCAGCCAAAAAACTAAAATTGTAATTGGAGCCTGCAAAAGAGAAAACGTGTGAAAAATGCAGGATACAAGTAATTTATTAGCCAGAAGTAATATTAATTCTCATGTACACACCCTTATTCTAAACGTCTACCTAAAATGACAAGTGTGCTTTAAAGAGGTTGTCCTGGGAAATGATGTTATCGTTAGAGATGAGAGAATCTGAACTGTAAAGTTTGGAGTTTGAAGCGAACAAGGACTTTTAAAAAAAGTCAGTGACCGAGTTCGGAGTTCAGGTGTGAACATTATCTAAAGTCCGGCTGAACCTGGAGAACTTCAACTGGTCTGCTCATCTCTAGTTATCACCCATCTACAAAATAAGTGATAACTTATTGATCATGGGGAGCCAACCGCTTGGACCCACACTGAATGGCAGAAAGGGCACTTTTATCCCAGTTAAAATGAAAAAAAAACAGTTGCTCTACTGCTGCTCCATTCATTCCGTAAAGGGTGAGTGAGTGCTGCACTTGACTCTTTCTTGCAGTTCCTTAGAGCATTAATAGATCGATGGACAGGCATCCGACTCACCCCTCCATTTTTGTATAATGACAGAAGAGCACTGTTTGTTCTGCAGAGTTCCCAATAATCGGACCTCCAAGGACCAGTAACTTGTTTTCATTGGACAATGCCTTGAAGCATGCTGATGAAATATTACTTTATGGCTATACTTCATATTGGAGGTAGTAATGTACCGCCCCTGCAGCAGTCAGACTGCTCGGATCCGGGGTTGTGGTGGCTCGAGGGTCCCCGGATCAGTCTCCGACTTCATCCGAAAGTGAAAGGGGGGCTATTTACAGGGGATTAATGTTCGTGATGCCACCCGTGGTTCGCTGCTGATGGGAGTACCTGGGGGAGATGAAGTGGGGCAGCCAGATGACGTTCCCTCCTCTGGTAGGGGAGGCCCCGGGACTCTGGATGGTGGAGGTGTAGAGGAGCGTGGTGAAGGCCAGGCAGGGAGATTAAGAGGAGAGCAGCATACTCACTCAGGCCGTATGGATGTTGCTGCGACCATTAAGCAGACTCTTACATAGAAGTAAACCAAGTCTCTGGGTGCCGCTGCCACTTTGGGGGAGCTTGTCCGGGAATCCGTCCCCGTGGTTATTGCTGATGGTTCAGGACCTGCCTCCATGTACTAATTTTAGAGTGTTCTGAGTGACCCCTCAGCCTGAAGTTTTCAGGGTGCCGCTCCCTATGGTTAGTTAGAGGAGCTGTGATCTCGATAGCTGACACTTGGGATCTCAGTGGGCCGCATAAGCTGTAAAGCCTTATCCCCCTCATTGTGTTGATGCCTTCGATCTCTGAGCTCTTGGGGAAAGTTCATAAAGAGACTATCCTCCACAGGTTAAATATCAGGTTGCATGAAGCTACTCCCTGATCTAGGGTCTAGTACCCCGCCGTGCTCGTTACCGGTTAGGTTACTAGATCTTCCAGTCTCCTAAACTAAGTCTAGGCACCCTTCTCCAATACCCTGAGACCGGGTTTCTGACTCCTCCGGTCCCACACCACCGTCTGCAATCTAGCCAACGTCTCCCAGGGAGCTCCAACTCATCTCAGCTCCTCACTCTCTGAGGGCTACTCTGTTCTGACTCAGTCCCTCCCACCAGTCTGCCTGACCTCTAGGCGGGTGACCCTGTTCCAGCTAGACCACCCACTGGTGTGCCTGACAGGGTGTGGTGTGAGGTGGGGTTAGGATTTGAATGCTGATGGAGCAATACCAAAAGTTAGGATCCCAGAACCATGGGGGGTTGAGCTCTGCACCAAAAGAGAAAGATGTGCAGTTCCCTGTGACACACTGACTAGTTCAGGGGCATCACAGTAACATCGGGTATCCAATATAAGGCTGGCCCTGACCTGAGGTTATCAGTTTAGCCATTATTTTGTGTGCAATTCTTTCTCTGCAGACCCTCCTGTAATTGACCAAATGGGTGTGGACCACCTGTGGTAATGGCTCTTGAGCCTTGGACTCTGCACTAATAGCCGATGGTTTTGTGCCAGTGAAAATATTTATCACTGTCTGACGGCACAAACTGCGAGTCTTCTGTCTGCGAAGACATTTTTGTCTTTTCATGTATAAATATCAGTTCGCGTTCTTGTCTGACCACAATGTGCCTGATTTATTTGTACCGTGTTTACATTGCAGACATTAATGATATTGGCAGACACGACACATCATAAATGACACGCCGATTTAGAAAATGTGAAAAACTTCAATTACAGAAAAGGGTAGGGAATAGGATGGATCTGAATTTGAGCCAAACTCTTTAGCACATCTGTAGCCGGGCTGCATTTCAGCTGTGGTTACCAGATGGCCTGGAAAGAAAACATATGTTTGCACAGCATATTTCTGTATTTTATTGCTTAATGTCATTCTGGAATTCAGGAAACGCTGGACATTCTGTGCCAAATCAAGCAGGTGTTAATCATAAGTGGGTTGAGCACCATGTCACTAATGTATAAAATTACAATGTTTTACTATTCCTAATTAAGAGAGTAAAATATATGGCTCCGCGGTCCAGCCTATGTAAATAATAATGTCCAAAACTCATCATCGCTGCAATCATGTTTGTTGGACTGCGTAAAATGAGGGATGGAGTCCTGTCAGGTTCGGTCCGTGGAGAATTGAACGTCAGGGAGAGTCTACTGGAACGGGCCATCTCGCTGGCAATCGGACAAATTAGGTTAGTGCACGGGGTGCGATGCCAGAGGTAACTCTATTAAATACAAAATACACTAATCACTGCTTTTATGTGTGATAATCACTAGAACAGCTTGTTACAGTTTTATGTTGATAAATATTTAAAGGGGCATAAAGAACGTCTTCCCACATGTACCATTAGAGGATTCCCAGATAACAGCCATAAGTTTGTTTTATACAGTAATTTAGTATGGCAATGACTGCAAACAAGGAGATTCCTGCTACAAATGTCTATATACTATAACAGCTGGAATTAATGCTTCCTAGGTTAGTGGAATATATTACAATTCAAGCTGATTACCAGAAGACTGGTTATTGCCTCATCCATGCCCAATGCCTGAGTGTGTCTGTGGACACCGCGATCAGCGTAAGACCTCATTCAGACATCAGTCATTTTTTTTAGACAGATTTTACAGACACCCAAGACTTGAATCGGTAATTTTGGTCAGTGTTTAGCATCAATCAGTCAGCAAACAAAACACAGACATGAACAGGTTAATAGATTACACTGGTTACATGTCCTCTTCATGAAAGACAAGGATAGAACATGTAGGAGAAAAACTGAAGGAGACCTTACAACAATGAAATAGAAAAGGCAAGTATTCCATTCCCAAAAGTTCCGGTTGCATCATATGTTGTCCGGTAGACTGACAACACTTAACAGGATGATTCGATAGCTGAAGAAATTTCAATCTAAATCCCTATCTATTTATTGCCCCAATCTAAACTAATTTCTAATTTGGCTGTATTAAAAATGTTCTACCCTTCCCTAACTTTACTAACAACTATTGATTTTTCTCCTCTACTTACAATCCTGTCTGATGACACTTCATTTGACAGTGCATGCTGGGATACTCAAATGAAGCGTCATCAGGGGGAAGAGGCTGCAGTCACTGTCACAGCCCCTGACTCCTCCCTCAAAGGAAGCTTCATCAGCAATGATAGTTTCAGGATCTGCTCTGTCCCTGCTGTGTCCCTGCTTTGTCCCTTTCTGCTCGTTGTGCACTGTGCAATCTGCACAGTAACAGCATCCACTCTGTTGCCAGCCCAGATCAGTAGAGCCGGAAACACGGTGCAGCTAGCACTGTCAGTGCACTCAGAGTACCTGGCAACGTTCATACAGTAGACTAGTGTCACCCCCACAAGTGACATCACTTTCAGAGGTGGTACTGGTCTCTTCATGCCGCCGGGTACTCTAAGCACACTGACAGTGCACACTTTACTGGGATGCCAGCTCTAGTGATTTGAGCCTGCAAGTATCCCAGAATGCACTAGGATTCTCAAATGAAGCGTCATCAAACAGTAATTATAGAAAAAAGTCAATAGTAGATAGCTAGTGTAGTCACGGAAATGTAGGACATTTTTAATACAGCTTTATTTGAAATTAGTTTAGATTGGGGCAAAAAATAGATAGGGATTTAGACTGAAATTTCTTCAGCCTTTGAACCATCCCTTTAAAATAGTTCTGGAGGTGTCCTTTTGTTCATGGACACCCAAGAACATTCTGTGAGAGTTGGCAAGTATGCACAACATGGTGTAAAGTGTACAATCTTGGCTGTACAAAAGAAACCAAGTTTTAAAGGAATCTGTCATGTCATTTACCCCTACAAAATTACCCCAATTGCCATATAGGTTATGTGACATGCATGACTAACATGTCTTTCTAAATCTAAATGACTCAGTTTACAATTACAAAGCCACTTTTGATATCTACTTTCCTTCCTGGCTTCCAGTCAAGGGGGGTGGTGCTTGACTATGCATCAGTCCTGGTCCTCTGGACACTATTCTTGCTCTCCTCATTTTACTTGATAGGCTGGACAGCCACATATGTCAGGCTGATGTCCATGAAAATCCTCACCGGTGCACTGAGAGACGACTCCTCGGGCATGTGTATTCCAGATGGGTGTACAACATCCCCAGCTTCATTTGTCATGTGCTCATGCTCCTGAAGCTCCCGGTGGTCAGAGGCTTTATAAATGCTGTGAGTGCATGTTCCCTTTATGGCAATGGGGGCAGTTTAGTAGCGATAAATGACATGACAGGTTCCCCATAAATTCAGAAATAACACAGCATCTTTATAACTTGTCATAGAAGGTTATCTCAATTTTTTTCCTACACCAAAGCGTGCAATTGGCATCCTTTAGAGAAGGCTAATGGTAGAGAAATGAACATTCAATTTATGGATAATAGCTCTGGTGGATATTCCTGCAGTCAGCAGCCAACTGCACGCTCCCTCACAACTTGTGACATCTGTGGCATTGTGCTGTGTGTTAAAACTGCACATTTTAGAGTGGCCTTTTATTGTGGCCAGCCTAAGACACACCTGTGTCTGAATGATTATTGAATCATTCTGTCTAATCACCTGTGAGGTGGATTGTCTCGGCAAAGAAATGTGACTAACACAGATTTAGACTAATTTTATAATATTTGAGAGTAAAAGGCCTTTATGTATATAGAAAAAGTCTAAAGGCCGCTTTACACGCAACGACATCGCTAACGAGATGTCGTTGGGGTCACAGAATTCGTGACGCACATCCAGCCTCGTTAGCGACGTCGTTGCGTGTGAAACGTACGAGCGACCGTTAACGATCAAAAATACTCACCATATCGTTGATCGTTGACACATCGTTCCTTTCCATAATATCGTTGCTCGTTGAGGACGCACGTTGTTCGTCGTTCCTGAGACAGCACACATCACTACGTGTGACACTCCAGGAACGAGGAACAACACCGTACCTGCGTCCTCCGGCAATGAGATGGGAGTGATGATCCGGCGCCTCCTCTCCACCCCTCCGCTGCTATTGGTGTCCTACATGGTGTCCTACATGGTGACGTCACTGTGACGCCGAACGAACCGCCCCTTAAAGAAGAGGTTGTTCGGCGGTCACAGAGACATTGTTTGTAAGGTAAGTAGTATGACGCATCCTGGCGATATTGTGCACCACGGGCAGCGATTTTCCCTTGACACACAAACGATGGGGGCGGGTGCTTTCATGAGCAACATCGCTAGCGATGTCGCAGCGTGTAAAGCAGCCTTTAGATCTTTGAATTCATCTCATGAAAACTGGGAGGAAAAATGAAAGTGTTGTGTTTGTTTTTTCCTTCAGTATGGTTCCTGAATTCTTCTATTATTTCTTGCCATCTTTTCGAATTTTACTTTCTCTTATTATTGGCTAAAATTATGCAAAAAAATTATATGTTTGTCCTCACTCTCCAAAACTGGAATATTTTGTAAAAACTGCAGTCTCTAAAAAGTTAGCTTGGACATCAAATTTAAGACAAATTAATCAAGTAGAAAGGCAGGAAAGGGCACGTTTTCATGAAAAACAAATCCAACCCAGGCATATATTGCATTTTCAGTTGCAAAATATAAACTGTGAAGAAGGTTAGTGAATAATAATGGATCACTTGGGGTTTATTTGTTGGAAACTGCATCAAATAATGGAAATGGTTGCTCCAGTACACCGTCCCATTCCATCAAGACATCTCAATCTGTACATGATAATAGCTGTCTGATAATGTTTAATATAGAGGCTACAAGAACACAAAGTTCAAGATAGCTAATTATAATCAGCTAAAGCCCCCCATAAATATTATACTAACACTGACCAAACACTTCAGGGAAGGAAGGGATCCAAGATGTCTAATTTCAGACTGAAGATCCTTTTTTCTCCAGAAGATAAGCCTCACCCAGGAGGGTCTTGCAGAGGCTCCCTCATAGAGTACAGGGGTGCTCAGCTGAGCAAGTGCTCCTGTCTTTGGAGGAACTGCCAAGATTGCTGCTGATCGAACGATCAGCCAAACCATCATGCAGCCAACAGCCATCTTATATATATATATATATATATAGTCTGCTTAAAAAAATCATCTTAATGCTATAAACTGGGAAATGTCCTCAAAAGTAAAACTACAGGAAATAAATTGGACACTTTAAAAGCATCTTTAATAGGTCATTTGCACAATTTATATCCAAAGGGAATAAACAATTTAGAAACTGCGAAATAGGAAAAAATGGCTATGGATAGGGGCCCAATAAATGACAAAAATAAAGAATTTACATAACTACATCAAGAGGAACTCAAAAGGCATTAAAATAAAGGCCGCTTTACACGCTACAAAATATCTAACGATGTGTCGGCGGGGTCACGACGTAAGTGACGCACATCCGGCATCGTTAGTGGTGTTGTAGCGTGTGACAGCAACATGCGACTGCGATTGAACATAAAACTGTCCATCGCATACACGTCGTTCATTTCCTAAAAATTGCACATCTGGTTGTTCAATGTTCCCGAGGTACCACACATCGCAGTGTGTGACACCACGGGAACGATGAACAGATTTTACCTGCGGAAGGAAGGAGGTGGGCGAGATGTTTACGTCCCGCCCCTCCACTTCTATTGGCCGGCTGCTGCGTGACGTCGCTGTGACACCGAACGTCCCTCCCACTCCAGGAAGTGGATGTTCGCCGCCCACATCGAGGTCGTATGGAAGGGTAAGTACGTGTGACGGGAAATATTCATTTGTGTGACACGGTCAACAAATTGAACGTGCCGCACATACGATGGGGGCGTGTCATATCGCATACGATATTTTATGCTTAATTGAAAGGTGTAAAGCAGGCTTAAGTGATGCAAAAATCAGATAATGGCAGCAAAGATTGAGATAGAAAGTAGTGATGAGCGAGCACTACCATACTCAGATGCTAAGTATTCAAAACGAGCACGTCGGAAGCTCAGATGGGCTCAACTTAAGTACCGAATATAATGGAAGTCAATAAGAAACGCAAGCATTTTCCCAGAAGATCTTTTGAAAAAATGCTCTAGTATCCCATTGATTTCCACTATGCTCGGTACTTGAGTTGAGCCTGTCCAAGCATTCGACTTCCTCATTTCGAGTACCAAGCACCCCAGCATGGTAGTGCTCACTCATCACTACTTGAAAGACGTATTGACGTATTGCCAAGAAAGGTAAACAAATTGTTCTACGTGCCTTTCGTCCAGAAAGAAACCTCTTCCAAAAATCATGCACAAGAAAACCCCCAAACAGTTTGCTGGAATTATGTCCTGTGGTCTGATAAGATCAAGATAAATTTATTTGGTTCGAATGGTGTCAAGCTTGTGTGGCAGCAACCAGAAGAGGAATGCAAAGACAAGTATGTCCTGCCTACAGTCATGCATGGTGGTGGGAGTGTCATAGTTTGGGACTGCATAAGTGCTGCCAGCTGTGGGAGCTACAGTTCATTGATGGAACCTCTGAATGCCGAATGCCAACATGTACTGTGGTATGCTGAAGCAAAGCATGATCCCTTTCAGCCACAGAGCAGTATTCTAGCATGATAGTGACCCCAAACACGCCTTAAAGATGACCATGGCCATGCTAAAGAAACTGAGGGTAAAGGTGCTGGACTGGCCAAGCATGTATCCAAACCTAAACTCTATTGAGCATCTTTGGGGTATCTACAAATGGAAGGTGGAGGTGTCAGGTTTCCGGGTTTTCCAGTTCTCTTTTGAAAGAGCTTGCCCTCAGTTAACATGGAGTTTAATGTTCTGTTGCCCTACTTCCTGTCCAGCTGCTTAAAAGGCCGCCTCTAAGCCTAGTCCAGTGCCTGAGTATACTGCTTGCTGTGTGCTCCTGCTTTGCTGCTTCTACTTCCTGATTGCCTTTTGGATCCTTCTGAAAGACTACCGACAGACTCTGGACCATACCCGGTTTCTTCAAGCTGTGCCCGGACTCCGTCTGCCGTCTTTGGTCAGCACTTCTGCCCGGTTCCTTCTGGTTCGTAACCACTCCGGACTATCATCCCGTACGGACACTCCTGGACTTTTACCACTTGCCCCTTGTGTCCCGGCTGCTGCGCATTTAGGCCTTCCGGGGTGATTGCCGGACAGTCCCTGTATAGGGGTTCGCTCTGGTGGTCTCCCTGGGGGAGTCCGGTGCGTGGCCCCGGGAATCCCCTTCGCTCCGTTTCGGGAAGGTATTTCGTGTGTGTTCTACTGTGTTTGTTCCGTTGTGTATCTACCGTGGTTACATGTTATAAACATCTTGTACCAAGAACTCGTCTCTGGTGGTCATTGCCCTAACGCTATCGAAATCCTCAGAACATACAATAGTATTACAGGAGGTTTGCAAGATCTCTAATATCCACCAGCTCCATGGTATCATCATGAAGGATGGAAGAGGATTCAAGTGGCTCCAGTAAAGCTCTAGGGAACTACTACCCAAGAGGGTTAAGGCAGTGATTGAAAATAATGATGGCCACACAAAATATTGACACTTTGGCCATTTTCATTTAGGGGTTTACTTTTGTTGCCATCAGTTTAGACATTAATGGCTGTGTATTGAGTTATTTAGAGAGCACCAAATGTACACTGTTATACAAGCTGTACACTGACTACTGTACATGCTATCAAAGTGTCATCTCTTCAGTGCTGTCTCATGAAAAGATATAAAATATTTACAAAAATGTGAGGGATGTACTCACGTTTGTGATATACTGTAGGTGAAATCATAGAAGAGGATGAGGGGAAAGGTCAAACTATTAATTGTCTTTTTTTCCACAGTATGAGATTTACACAAGAAAAACCTATGACAGTTGAATTTACATGATAAATATCATAATATTTGATATCATAAATTCTCTACTAAATGTCGCTTGATTAACCCAGAAAGAAGTACATTGTCACCTCAAAATCACTAAAATAGACAAATCACTGGGCCCAGATGACATACTGCAGGAATTAAGGACAGACCATTATTTCTAATATTTAATCATCTCATAATAACAAGATCATTTCCACATAAGAAAATGCAGTGCCAGTATTCATTAAGAGATCAGAAACTGAGTATGAAAACTATAGGCCTGATGATTAACAACAATTGGGGGCAAAATCTTTCAGGGTTTTCTAAGACATGTTATCCTGGAGTATCTCAGTATTTAAATAACTTCATAACCAACCATGAACATGGGATATGAGGGCTCGGTATTGTCAAACTATTCTGATCAGCCTCTATGAGTAGGTAAGTCTGGACCATGGTAAGGCTGTGAATGCTGCATATCTGAACTTTTCAAAGATATTCTATAGCATCCCACTGAAAAGGTTGATACACAAAATGGGAACATTTGGACAAGGGGACAATATGTTTAAATGGGTCAAAAAAAAGCTCAGTAATAGAAGACAGAGGATGGTTCTCGATGGAACACACTCTGATTAGGTTACAGATAACAGTTGGGTACACCAGGGGTCATTATTGGGCCCTCTAATTTTTAACATATTTATTAATGTCTTTGTAGAGGGCATACAGAGTACAATTTCAATATTTGTAGATGATACTATACTCTGTAAGGTAATCAACCCAGAGGAGGATGAATAAATATTACAAAATGATTTATGTAAGCTGTAGGCTTGAACAGGGAAAAGGTTATTAATTGTTTAACAATCATACTGTAAGTTCGCGCACTTTGGCAAGAGAAAAAAAATGTGTAATTATGATGAAGTAGTAAAATACTGGGTAAAACTGTCACTGAAAAGGACTTGAGAGTATGGATGGATAACAAACTTTACTTTAGTAACCAGTGCCAGGCAGCTTCCACCAAGCCAATGAAAATCGTGGGAGACATTAAAAGAGGCATGGATGCACATGACAAGAATAGTTTTGCCTCTATACAAGTCACTAGTGCGGCCACACTTAGATACTAGGTAAAATTCTTGTATCTAAAGCTGAGCTGAACATGAATGGGTGAAGAGACGAGCAATCAAGGTTATTAAGGTAATGGGAGGACTCTAATAATAAGGTTGTTAAACTTGGGATTATTTAGTTTGGAAAAATAACCCTCAGAGGCGATCCTATTACAATGCACAAATATATGATAGGACAGTACTTGCTGTAGATCTTTTTAATCTTTTCACACATATCACTTTGACGGGACAATAGGACATCCTCCACATTTAGAAGAAGGTTTAATCAAAATTACAGAAGCTGATTCTTTACTGTAAGAGCAGTGAGCCTATGGAACTCTAATATTACAGGTTTTGGGCATTAGATTCTGTGATTGCGTGTTGATCCAGTGAACTAATGTGAATGTCATATGGGGAGACGGGAAGAAATGTTTCCAATAATGTAGGGCAATTAGCATCTGCTTCATGTTTATTTTCCTTCCTCTAGTTCAAAGGACCTTGAGAGTCACATCTAGCTCTTAAACTTGGTCATGAGCCACATTCAGCTCTAAGAGAGACCCTGCCTGCCCCACAGTAGTGATACCCAGAGCTCCCATTACTGGTATAATTATGGCCAAAGCTTTTCCACAGAAAACGCACCGAGGCAGTATACCAAGTTCAAGGGGTTCCTACCTTACACACCATTCAGATCTGCTCTTGTACATGGGGCTACTCACAAAAGTTATCATGTTTGATAGGTGTTTGTGCACCAGGGTAGCAGACAGCCACGAGCCACACATCACGGGCCCACAAGCCACATTTGGCTCCCAAGCCATAGGTTGGGGGACCCCTGCTCTAGATCAACATTTTAGGTTTTAGGTTGAATTTGATAAACCTATGTCAACTTTCAACCTTAAAATTAAGAAACTGTGAAATATGGAACAATTGAACGAGAGATTTGAAGCGTTGGTCAGATCTACATTTATAGGTTAACCTTATTCTTGAAGTTGTAATAATCCCACATACATTTATACAGAACTTGATTTTCTGAAAACTCATTAATATCCGAGGGATTAATGTGCAGGATAGTTCCCCTTGATGTGTCTGATTGCATATACATGAGATTTCTTCAGCATTTGCTCTTGGATTAGGCTTTAACTATGAGGACATTTGATTTTGTTCATTGAGTCGGGGATTTAATTTAATTATTATAATATTCTAAATACAAATACAAACATTCTACTGGAAAAAAAACTGCACAAATATAATAGGCGTCGGGTTCTCATATCACAAAAGTCACCATGGTGTTTGCAGAAGAAATGTGACATTGCTAAGTACAGATTTACATTCGCACCTCAATCCTTTATATGGAACAACTGAAGTATATTAAGTATATTAGAGAATTTTATAGAAAGCAATACCCTAATAAACAATTATCGTAACAGTTCCCTTCTCTTTGATAAATCACCTACGCTTCTATGACTTAGTCATGATGATACATTTTCTAAACCTTTACAAACTATGAAAAGGAACCCCCAACTGAGCCATAGACTGCAATGACCCAAAAAAATTTCACATGGGCTACTTTTTGTCTTTTTTTTATCATGTTGCTCATCTTAATAGATGGGCACATAAATATGGTAGATTACATATCTTTGCCCTCCAAATAGGCTTGTCTTGTCTACAACACATTACTCGTAAAGCAAGTAAAAAGACTGATTGCACTTCCTAACACACAAATATGAACAGGTGCAACATAAGATATTACAAAAAAAGAGACAGTTGCACTCTGAAATGCTAAGATATGTTAACAAAGAATATAGGAATATGAATATGCATTACTGCTAAGAGAAAAACATAAAAATTGAGATACTTAGTTAATTAAAAAAGGCCAGTTTAATGTGAGCTCAACAGCCAACGTAAAGGCGTATCTCTTAATGTTGGGTCCATATCTATTCTAATGTCTCTTTTTAAGTTAAAAAATCTCCAATTTATGGGCAGATAGTAACCTGCTAATAAGCATACATTAGGCATCATACAGTGTATAGTGAAAATGTAGCAGAGAGATCCACTCGATCCACAAAACCAATTCAAGACAACACTCCCCAGGAATTTTCATATAAAAATCCTTAATTCCTAAATATAGTAATGACAACAGCAACATTTCGACCTCTAGGATCTTTTTGAAGCTAACAAATACCCCACACACAGATACTCACATACACAAAGTTGAAATATTTAATAATTCGAGACACACCCACATCACAGATTAAGTGGATCAATGGATATGTCAACACGGTGTATGTATGATAACATGGATCCATGTAATCTGTGATGTGGGTGTGTCTCGAATTGTTAAAGGGGACAAACCACCAGGATTTTCCTCCAGTTGTGATATCGGATGTACACTTTCTGAAATATAGGCAAGTAAAGTTTGTGAAATTCACTGTTATGTGATTGATAGGTGCTGCAGAATATCTAATAGGTGGGTCGGGTTATTCCCGCCCCTGTCTGCCTGCTTGTTCTTCATCCCTCTGTCTCTGTTATTAGGAGGAAGGACATGGGGGGGGAAACAGGCAAGCAGGCAGGGGCGGGAATAACTAGCAAGACCCAACCCACCTATTAGATATTCTGTTGCACCTATCAAGCAAGTAACAGTGAATTTCACAAATTTTACTTGCCTGTATTTCAGAAAGTATACATCCGATCTCACAACTAAAGGTATGTATAGAATCAGCATGATAGCGCCAGTATAGCACTGGCTTTAGTTTATATAGGAAAAATCTGGTGGTTGGTTCCCTTTAAATACTTCAACAGGGTATATATAAGCGTCTGTTAGCTTGCATATGACCATACAGATCGAAATGTTGTTGTTATTACTATATGTAGGATTAAAGGACTTTTATATGAAACTTCGTGAGGAGCGTCTTAGATTGTTTTTTTACATATCTGTGCCTGCCTGAAAAGTTAGACACTATCAGAAAAAGGCTCAAACGGCTCCATTTGTGTCAATGCATTGGATGACTCCTTTGGTTTCCTGAGGCACAAACGGTGGCAGGAATGGGATATGATCTGCCATAAAAGACCATGGTCATGTAAATAAAACTTTGTCAGTATAATTAGAAACTTGCAATCTCAGGCATGTATATTAATTGCTGTTAAGGCTCAGGTGCCACCTTGATTTCGCTGGTGAGACCCCAAAGAGAGCTTTTTGTTTCTGGTTGTGGGGTGCATAGAAAAATCATCTGATTTATATTCCTATCTAGTTTTATTTTGCATAGTTCTTTCACAACAGATAATCTGTCCTCTAGATTGAAAAAATAATCTTCGTGAAAAATATTAGCACATGGAGAGTTTGGAGTCAGAAAATGTTTCATGCCTGTGACTAGTGTATGGTAAGTAATACAGTCTGTAAAAAAAAAAAAACAATTGGCTGTTTGCCTGCCCGCCTGACAACAATTGGAAATAGGCAATGTACAAAGCTGAGAATCATCCACTCTCCAGTTTACTATTTAAGCACTTCTATTAAACTGAATGGGAACTGAGCTGCAGTATCCAAGAAAGGCCGCTACACAGTGTACGGAACGGTGATGTCTTGGCTACATAGACTGTGTACTTCCGGATGCCAAGTGTCGGACCCCATGAATCTGATAAGGAGAAGTCTTGGACAACCCATTTAAAATTGCCCAAACTAATACTCTCCAGTGTTTGTCAAAATCATCTTACTTACTAGCTTTTAGATCTAAAAACATTAAACAATGCATCAAGTCACACCTCCATTTACCATATTTTTTTGGATTATAAGACGCACTTTTCCTCCCAAATATTTGGGAGGAAAATGAGGGATGCATCTAAGAATCCGAATGTAGCTTAATGGGAGGTGGTGGACAATGGTGACAGGAGGCAGGGGCGATGCTGCAGGTGCTGCGACACTGTGAAGCAGAGAAAACATCCAGGAATGAAGCTTATTGGGGGTAAGAATGGTGGATAATGGTGACAGGAGGCAGGAGCGATGTTGCGGGTGTTGCAAGCTGTATGCTGCTGTGTGCTGCGGGCTGTGCTCTGTGCTCAGTGACAAGCAAAAGGGTAACACTGTTTTGAACTTTTGAATTTCAGGCTCCATATCTGACCGTCCACTACAGCTTTAAGCGTGCGAATAACTCCATTTTATAGACAATAATTGTACCTATCTTGTACATGAATTTGGCTTGTAGTTATTTAGTGTATGATTAGTTAAGCAGATTCTTGTCATGTCACTCCATTTCTACAGTTTTGCTCCTGGTGTTTGAAAAATATTTTTCTTCCTGTATATTATATAGTAAACAGCGTTTTCACATTCCCTAATAGCTCAGTGTGTTATCAGGTTGATTCCCAAGTGAAAGTCATTGGTTCAAATCGAGAAGATGAAAAGTTTCAACCAGCTCATAGATAGTGGTCTCTCAGCCAAGAAAATTGCCTAACTGCATCATGTGAGGCCATGACAGTTGGAAGAATAAGAAATGAAGACTGTCCATCTATTGAAAAGCCAAGAGGTGGACATCCAGGTAAAATATCAGCGTTAACTAGTCGGATCATCGCAAGGTCTATCAGTTCTGGTGCAATAAATTCAGCAGTGAAGGCGGCTTGTATGCTTTGCAATGCAACGCATGTTACACAAGTCTGGAATGATGGCCAGAAAAAAGGTGAAGAAGTCTCAACTTCAATATCATTAGGAAGCGTTGGTTCAAGTTTGCAAAAAAAGTATGAAAATTGGAAACTGGTGATTTGGAGCAATGACAAGAAAGTCAATAGACTTGGCTTTGATTGGTGCAATTGGCTCTGGAAGAAACAAGGGAAAAAGGGTGATAATGGATCAAGAAATTGAAGGTACTGCCACATTCAGTGGAGGAAGCCTGATGATAAGGGATTGTTTCACAGCGAAATGTAATTGATACTTGACCAGGATTGATTTTGGTCTCCATTCTGAGCTATATGTGAGTATAATACAAGATGAGTTACTTCGTACACTCGAGTACTATGGGTATGAAAAGGATGCCATAGTGTTCCAGCAGAACAATAACCCACATGCATACATCAAGACTGGCAAAGAAATGGTTCAATGACAATGAGCTAGAGGTGCTGGATTGGCCCCCACAGTCCTCAGTCCTCAGATCTCAACCCATCGAAAACTTAAGGGTAGAGTTGAAGAAACCGCTATATACTGTACATACCCAAGTGAGTAGATCAGTATGCCCCAACATTGAGCATGTGTAGAAGAGACCAGATCAGATCAGATTTCGGTTGAGACATACTTGAATCTAATCAATAGCATGTCCAGTAAGATTCAGGCAGTTTTAAAAGCCAAAGGTAGATTTAGGAAATATGAGCATAATAATAAAAATTAAAATTTAGATTTTTAGGAGCAAAACAGTAACAATGCAGTGACATTACAATCTGCATAATTAATAGTATGCTAAATAGCTGCAAGTCAAATTTTTGTATAAGATATTGTCTATAAAATGAAGGTAGTCTCACATTCAAACCTGTAGTAGATGGGGAGATATGGAGTTTGAAAGTCAAAAGTTCAAAATAATGTTACCCTTTTGCTTGTCACTGTATATACCAGGATGGGGGACATATATACCAGGATGGAGACATATATACCAGGATGGGGGACATATATAGCAGGATGGAGACATATATACCAGGATGGGGGACATATATAGCAGGATGGAGACATATATACCAGGATGGGGGACATATATAGCAGGATGGAGACATATATACCAGGATGGGGGGCATATATAGCAGGATGGAGACATATATACCAGGATGGGGGACATATTTACCAGGAATGGGCCAAGAATGGGTGACATATATACCAGTATGGAGATATAGATACTAGGATGGGGACATATAGAGCAGGATGGGGGACATATTTACCAAGAAGAGGCCCAGATTGGTCAAAATTAGTATAGGATGGGGTACATTGCTAGACAACGAAGGGGGGACAACACATATGTCTTTATAGGATTTAGAATGCTACAAGGGCTCATAAATCTAGTGGGTGGCATGGTGGCTCAATGGTTAGCGCTGCAGTCTTACAGCGCTAGGGTCCTTGGTTCAAAACCCACCAAGGACAACATCTGCAAGGAGTTTGTATGTTCTCCCTATGTTTGCATGGGTTTCCTCCCACACTCCAAAGACATACTCATAGAGAATATAGATTGTGAGCTCAAATGTTATCTGACCGACATGTAGAGGGGTTGCAGGTCCAAATTTTACACCAGGGTCCATCAAATTCTAGCTTTGCCACTGGGCAGAACCATAAATCAACTAACAATAGTGAAGAAGGTTCTATATTATCTGTCCTACTTTTGGCCCTGTAGCATGATAACGCCTAATTTTCCATCTATATTACTTTATAATCAGAACATACAATTCCGTTTCTACAGAGTCTGAGTCTGCTTTATATATACGTGAATACTAGCCTCCCTTTCCAAGGTAGCATTATACTTATTATTCAAAGCAAGTTTGCCATGAAGACAAGTAGCATCAGAAAAATGTAATTAATTTGATAGTGAAAGCCTTCATTAATTATCAAGTATTCCCAGAAGAAGGCTAAAAGAACTAAGACAGAACATGATCTGCCTTCAAATGACTTCGTTTGTATTCCATGTGGCATCCGGAGATATATTCAGGACACGGCAAAGTATATCTCGAGTGTGATGAAGAATGGTCAAATGTCCATCTTTAAGTATCTTTGTCTAAACATTGACTTCTTCATGATTCTGGAGGATTTCCATTTTCTAAGTACATAATAAAATCAAAGCAGAAAAAGAGACTGAGCACCGATAGACCCTGGAGGGTAAGAGTTCAGTACTGCTTAATTTGATACTTCTAATCTGACATGCAATGACTGTGGATTTTATCCTGTCTCTTTGGCTCACCGCATGTTAACAAGAAAACAAATTTTTAAGACTTCAGAAATCCCCAATGATAGAGTATTGGTACAAAGGATGCCTACCCTAATACATGTCCTAGGTCAAAGACCAACAGGAAGAGAGGAACCCATGGAATGAGACTCGTCTAATACATGTCCTAAGTTAAAACCCAACATGAAGAGAGGAACCCATGGAATGAGAATCATATCTGGCTACCTTGCAGGCTTTTCAGGCAGAAAAATGCAGTTGAGTTCATTAGTGCTAAAATAAATGCAAAGAACCTAAAGGGGTGTTTCCATCTCCTAGATCCTATCCCAATATGTAGTAGGTGTAATCTAATATATAAAGCTGAATGTGTGTATGTGTGTGTGTATTTATGTATGTCCGGGATTGGCATCCGCACGGTCGCAGCTACAGCCACAAAATTTTGCACACTCACACTTCTGGACCCCTAGAGCATCATAGGCTATGTTTTGAGGGGAAATTGTAACCCCGCTCTTTACAGTTATTCACCAAAAAACCTGGCTCCATTAAAGCGAATAGAACTTCAGAAGTTCTGGCTGCAGGTTTAACGCAACAATTCCGCAGAAATTCTGCAACAACGGATAGCTGCGGATTCCGGGGGAGCTGCTGCGTGAACCTGCGGAAATACCTGCAGAAAATTCCGCAGGTACATTTTCTCGTGGGCACATGGCCTTACAGTTCCAGCAAAGTAGATGGGATTTTTAGAAATCTCCTGCCCCCTTTGCTTCTATTTTAGGGTAGGGCCTCTGTGAGTTCAATTGTATGCCGTTTGGACTCTGCAACGCACTCGGTACCTTCCAGCGACTGATGGAGTGCTGCCTAGGACATAAGAACTTTGAAACTGTCCTCCTGTACCTGGATGACGTCATAGTCTACTCCAAGACCTATGAACAGCATCTACAAGACCTGGCAGAAGTGTTTGAAGCCTTATCCGGATATGGCATGAAAATCAAGCCATCTAAGTGTCACCTTCTAAAGCAAAGGGTACAGTACCTGGGACATGTCGTGAGCTCAGAAGGGGTAGCACCAGATCCTGAAAAAGTTACCGTGATAAGAGTTTGGCCGAGACCCACCAGCGTGAAAGAGGTGAGTCAATTCCTGGGACTGGTGGGCTACTATAGAAGATTCATAAAAGGATTCACGAAGTTAGCAGCACCCCTACAAGACATCCTAGTAGGACAGTCAAAGAAGTCTGCAGCCCGGAATCCTCCTTTCCAGTGGAGTGATGAGAGAGAAGAGTCCTTTAAGAAGTTAAAGTGGGCGCTGACAGGAGAAGAGATCGTGGCATATCCAGATTACCATCAACCCTTTATTTTGTACACGGATTCCAGCAACGTAGGACTGGGAGCAGTATTGTCTCAAAAGCAGGAAGGCAAAGAGAGAGTCTTTGCTTTTGCAAGCAGGAAGCTCCAGCCTACAGAAAGAAACCCTGAGAATTACAGCTCCTTCAAGTTAGAACTACTGGCAGTAGTTTGGGCTGTAACAGAGCATTTCAAACACTACCTAGCAGCTGCAGAATTTACCATCTTTACTGACAACAATCCGTTGACCCACCTGGACTTGGCAAAATTAGGTGCACTGGAACAGCGATGGATAGCCGGACTGTCAAACTACAACTTTGTCATCAAATACAGGGCAGGCCGCAAGAATGGGAATGCAGATGCCTTATCCCGGATGCCACACTCAGGGGACGTGGAAGAGGAACTGGAGGGTCTGGAAGAAATTGAGCTGCCGGCCTTCCACCATCCTAAGGTGGGACAGTATCAACCGAATGTCTACCAAACAGCAAACAACAGCAGGCAAATCTCAACCCGTTAGCACACCCCAGATGGGCTGAAACACAAGACAGTGATCCAGCTGTGAAGCTAGTGAAAGAACTGCTTACACAACAAGGTGCGTACCCTAATCAGAATGCCCCAGCTGAGACACAACATCTCTGGAAGGAGAAAGGTAAATTGTTCCTGTACTAACGGAAGCTCTGTAGAAGGCACACCAATCCAAAAACACATGAGCTGGTCTGGCGGATCATCGTGCCCAAGAGAGATGTCAAGATGGTTCTGGAAGCTTACCACGACGGTGCAGGTCATTTTAGTTGGAAAAAGTTGGAAATGCTCTTAAGAGAAAGATTTTACTGGGTTGGCATGAGGAAATCAATTGAAGATTGGTGTAGAAAATGCAGCCCGTGCAACCTCAGAAGAAAGGATCAACAGAACCAGAGAGCTCCACTCCAGTGCATAGTAACCAAGCAACCACTCGAGCTAGTTGCATTAGACCATGTCAAGTTGCTTGTCACCAAGCCGGTCTGGCTATGTCTATGCACTAACCATCGTGGACCATTACTCACGCTTCTTAGTGGTGGTACCCGTCAAAGACCTTACAGCTAAAACAGCAGCTAAAGCATTCCAGACGTACTTTTGCAGACCCGATGGTTACAAGGTCCAGCATTTGAATCACAGATCTTCCAAGAATTCTGCAACATGTATGGCTGTAAAAAGATCCGCACAACAGCATACCATCCCCAAACAAATGGCTTATGCGAGAAGATGAACCATATTGTGATTGACCTGTTGAAGACCTTACCGGAGTCAGAAAGAAATCAATGGCCAGAGAAATTGCCCGACTTGGTGGACTTGTACAATCATGTCCTGGTGAGTTCTACAAACTGCACCCCTACTTACCTCATGCATGCAAGGCCCGGTAAACTGCCAATTGATTTAGATATGGGAATTCTGAAGCCAGATGCAGAAGTTCAAGAATCCAATTGGGATACCCTACGTCAGCAACAGTATCGCCAAGTACAAGAGTGCATAGAGAAAAGTCTCCAACAAGCTAGGGGAAGACAGGAGAGAACCTTCAACCAGCATGCTCTAGCAACCCCATTGCAACCTGGTGACCAAGTTATCAAGAGGAAATGACGCACAAACATATTGGATAATCAGCGGTAAACCACCCCATATATAGTCTTAGCATCAAGTATGGATAATCCCAAAGTGTGTCTCATCAGTAAGGATGAAGGAAGGACATCAGCTGTCGTGTCAAGAGATCAACTGAAACCGTGTCCTAAAGCCCTGAAGACACCAGAAGTCACCTTACCCGTACAGGTGCAATCTGTCAAGAAGGAGGAAGATGTGTTCCATACAGTCTTAGGAGATTTCCCAAAAACTTGGCCTAATTACCATGGAGCAATAGTAGTCCCGATGATCGCCTTCCCTCAAGTGGTGGAACCAGCATCAGAATCCGTACCACAAGAAGTCCCAAGACAAGAAGAACTGGAAGTTGAACCTGTAGAGGAAAAACAGATTCCTGGTCCCAGTGAGCTTGCCAGTCCTACAGTCAGTCCCCCATCCTCACAATTACTACAAACACCAAATAGGTACACTTCCACTCACACCATTATGCTAAGTACACCCAGTACACCAGCAGTACGCAGGTCACAGCGTAGTACTCAGGGTCAGATACCAGCAAGATATAAAGACTAATGTGAAATTGCATATAAAATGTACATATGTTATAATGTTTATATGAGAAACTGGAACAGTTTAGTGTACAGAAAAGGTGAGAGAAGAGTGGTGTAAGGTGGCAGCACGGAGAGTTACAACTTGATCATATGGGTGGTGGCCCGAGGGCCGTGAGGCCTACTGCACTTACGACTAGAGTAGAGACACCTGTAAGAAGCGTTTGGTTATTGAATTGTTTATATAATTGCAACGTTAAGACCATAAGTCCAGTACCTACAGAGACTATTCTGTATGAACACTTACATATTCTTGAACAATTTCCTTTTTATTAAATATGGACCATACCTACCACAGGACTGGTTGTGGTAAGACTGAGTGCGTACCTTCATCAGCCCCGGAGGCAATAGACTAAGCCCTGGAGAGAATGCTTTTTGAACATTTTGGACTCTTGTTGAACTTTTTGGGTTTTTGTATTTTTTCCTTTTGGGACTCTGTATGTATACAATTGTTGTTGATAACTTGTTGGTCCCGGAGTACTGTTCTTCACTAAGGGGGAATGTAGCACCCCAGGGTTGCCACAGTAACAACACAAAGGGTTAACTCCCCACACAACACCAATACCTCCAGGCCAGAAGGGGGAGACCAAGCTTCTTCCCTGTATATTCTGGTATGGAGAGGAAGTGGTCAGTTCAGTTTTGTTCCAGGGAGGACTGAGAAAGAAGGATCTGCAGGTTGGAGCCGGCTCAAGCTCACCACAAGGTCCGCTGACCAATTCCAGGCCTAAGCCAAGGGTCTGAGGAGAGGAGACAGATAACACAGAGGAACATACATGGGAGACAGAGTATTGCTGAACTCACCCCAGTGGAGCACACAGAATGGATGCCGGATCCGAGGCTGGGCAGATTACACACCGCATAGTTAACACCAGAGAAGGGAAGATTCCACATTCTTCATCTGTACCACAGACACAGCAACACTGCAGAGTTCAGGAACATACAAGTAAGGACTCGACTTGCCTGTCAGGTCGGTACCCGGGAGGAGAACAGGGCCGTCTGCCTAGTTTACACAGCAGCAGGGCCACACAAGTACAGTGCAGAAAAGGGAGCCAAAACGGCTCAGCTGGGTGGGAGAAACCCTGAACCCTGCACAGACTGCGTGGACAGTACTCTGCTGAATACTATTATCAGTAAAGGACAAAGAAACTGCAAAACCGTGAGTCTACTTGTTTATTGTGCTCGTTTCGTGCACTCCCTCCCATAGACTATCACACTGCCCCAGGGAGAAGGCTCTACCCGTGGGGAGCCGTCCCATCTCAAGCTGCCATCAGTCACCCCGGAGGTTCTGCAGCAGCGGTGGTCATCTCTGATCCCATTCCACGGGTGGCGTCACGTACATAACCCCTTTTTATTGTGGAACCAGGGATCACAGACCGGGTCACGACACCGTGATCCCCTTTCCAGAACCGACCCCTTGGCCCGGTTCTGGGTATCCCCTTAACCCCTGGTGACACAACAGCATCAGAAGAAGGCGCCTCGCACCAGTGGAGTGAATAGAAGGTGAGTAGAATTGTTTATATTTTTTTATGTTTGCCTTTATCTCTGCTGCTAGATGCTAGGACGGTTAGGCAGGGATTAGCAATATGCACCCAGAACTGCTCGTGGCTCTGGGTGCATATTGGACCTCACAGGTTCCCTTTAAGAACATAAGTTTTACCACTTCTGCTTCTTAAATGGTTTCTGCGTTAGGTTTGCAAGAAAGCAGTAAACTGGCATTTGGGACTGACTGGACATGAAGCTAAGATCTGCAGTCAAACAAGTTTGGATAAAATCATGTGCCAGAATAAAACAACTTTCCAATTTCTGAGGATTTGAGATGTGAGGGGAGGACTCCGGCAGAATATGTGTTATCTGTTGTCATAGCAAGTTCACCTTCAGCAATTAAATCTCTACTTGCTCTCCGATAGTGACATGTTCATTGCCAAATACATCATCTAAATGGCCTCTTAAACCATACTAGGAAAGGAAAGGAACTAATTGGATTTTCATCATATGATTAATGGTAATACAGTCATTTTCCTACTTCTTATGGCAGAGAGTGTGCTCATTTATCAGGCAAGACAAAAAACTGTGTAACATCCTAGAAAAAGTGGACACTGAGTTACTGATGTGTGACTTGTTGCAATTTTACTTTTAACAAATGGGAGTTCCGCAAGGTGTGCCCCAGGTTTCCTTTCTATAGTGCAAATAAAGTGACTATATTACTGCTTTCTTAAAGGGAACCAATCACCAGCATTTTCAGATACTGTATATCCTAAAGCCAGTGCTATACTGGCACTATCAGGCTGAGTCTATACATACCTGTAGTGGGCAGCTCGGATGTTTAGGTTTTGAAACCCAAGAAAGTAAAGTTTATAAAATCAGCAGCTTCTTGAGTGACAGCTGTGATGACATGGACTCTGTCAGTGCCTAGCATGGGTTAAGTTCTTAAAATTCAGCCAGATAGGAAGATAGTTTGTTTATAGACAGGGGATAAGCCCCTCATTGTTTCTACAGGACGTAAGCTGGTGTCACACATAACGACGACGACAACGACGTCGCTGCTACGTCACCATTTTCTGTGACGTTGCAGCGACGTCCCGTCGCTGTCGCTGTGTGTGACATCCAGCAACGACCTGGCCCCTGCTGTGAGGTCGCCGGTCGTTGCTGAATGTCCAGCTTCATTTTTTGGTCGTCACTCTCCCGCTGTGACACACACATCGCTGTGTGTGACAGCGAGAGAGCGACGAAATGAAGCGATCAGGAGCCGGCACTGGCAGCTGCGGTAAGCTGTAACCAGCGTAAACATCGGGTAACCAAGGGAAGACCTTTCCCTGGTTACCTGATGTTTACGCTGGTTACCAGCCTCCGCTCTTGCTGCCAGTGCCGGCTCCTGCACTGTGACATGTGGCTGCAGTACACATCGGGTAATTAACCCGATGTATACTGTAGCAAGGAGAGCAAGGAGCCAGCGCTAAGCAGTGCGCGCGGCTCCCTGCTCTCTGCACTGTGACATGTAGCTGCAGCACACATCGGGTTAATTAACCCGATGTGTACTGTACCTAGGAGAGCAAGGAGCCAGCGCTAAGCGCGGCTCCCTGCTCTCTGCACATGTAGCACAGCGACGTTATGATCGCTGCTGCGTTGCTGTGTTTGACAGCTAAGCAGCGATCATAACAGCGACTTACAAGGTCGCTGTTACGTCACCGAAAATGGTGACGTAACAGCGACGTCGTTGTCGCTGTCGCTTAGTGTGACACCAGCTTTAGGAGTCTAGTGTTACAGTTCTTGTTGACTCATGTAATTGCCTTGGCAAATGAAGGTCAGACACCCAAACAAATCAATTATGCGAACCTCCCATTGTATTACTATGTGAATTGCTAGATGTGAGCTGTCTCTCCCTTGTCTCTGGATATTTTGTATACGGCTTGAAATCTAGCCAATAAGAGCCCAGTAATATCCACCAATCGTGAAGACCCCAATGGTCTGAATGGAGAGCTCAGGGTATAAGAAGGAGGACTATCCATTGCCCGGGTAGACTCTTGCTACATGCTACCAATCTAGAACCTACGGATCCGATTGGCAAGCCATAACCGAACCTGGATTATAATACTATATGGACTTCAGCATCGAATGCAAGGATTCGGCTGCGCTATCAAGGACTACCTAAGGAAGGAATCCAGCTTGGGACAATCCAGTCACCTGACTTACATTTATTCCCAAACACCATTTTAAAGCAGCGATGAGGGAATAAGGCTCACCTTCGTTATGCTTGTCAGCGGTCATTAAGGAGTTAAAAACATTCAAGGATCATTCAAGCTTCGCATCTGAATTACTGTGCTGCGATTCTCAGACTGGACATTTAAACATAGTATAATGCCTCCTCCCTTGCACAGACTTATGGCCTGAGCGTGTGCCTCTCTTTATATGTAACCCAGCACACCGTCCGTCATTTTTAGTTTTCGGTTCCTTTAACTGCAAAAGACCTGGAGTTGTGGTACATTGTTCTACTGTTCATAGACACCTAATATATAGGCTTCATGGAAGAAGCATTAGAAAAAAACCTCTCCTGCGTCCTCACCATGAAATTGAGAGTCAGAAGAAGGCTGCAAAAGATCATCTAAACAAGCCTGATGCATTTTGGAAACAAATCTTGTGCACCAATTAAAATAGAACTCTTTGGCCGTAATTATCAAAGGCATGTGTGGAGAAAATAGTGAGCAGAATTTCAGGAAAAGAATATCTCGCCAACCATTAAGCATGGGGGTGGATTAATTATGCTTTTGGATTGTGTAGCAGCCAATGGCACTGGGAATATTTTAAGGGTAGAGAGAAGAATGGATTCAATGCAATTTGAACAAATTCTTGATGTAAACATAACACCATCTGTAAAATAAAGTTGACGTTGAAAAGAGGATTGCTTCTACAAATGGATAATGATCCTAAACACACGTCAAAATTCACAATAGACTACCTCAAAAGGTGCAAGCTGAAGGTTTTACAATGGCCCTCACAGTCCCCTGATCTGAACATCACTGAAAATCTGTAGCGACACCTCACAAGAGCAGAGCATGCAAGATGAGCCAGGAATCTAACAGAACTGGAAGACGAGCCAGGAATCTCACAGAACTGGAAGACTTTTCCAAGGAAAAATGGATGAAAATCCCTCAAACAATAAGTGAAAGATTCTTGGCTGCTACAAAGAGAAGCGCATAGGAGGTGCTACTAGGTACTAACCATGCAGGGTGCACAAACTTTTGTAATGAACCATTTTCCTTTTTAACTTAAAAATGTAAATGATGAAAATAAAATTTTATTTCTTTTGCCTAAAATACAAGGGAAATGTGTTTTCTTTAACTTTATGCCTGTTAGACACTAGTTAATCTTCAACGTGCTTAACTGTTCACAATAACAAGGGTGCCCACTCTAGGACACAATTTCATGAGAGCTAATTAATGTACCATTATTGTTATAAGAGAGCTTGGAGAAAATCCAAAAGCTCTCGCAAACAGACACAGAACATGAAAAAGAGAAGGCTGAGAGGAGACTTAATAATATCTTCAAATTTCTGAAAGGAAGTCACAGTGCAGAGGGAACTAACCTATTCTCATTAGCCCAAGGACGTACAAGAAGCAATGGGATGAAACTAAAAGGAAGGAGAATCAGAATAGACATTAGGAAAAACTTTCTGATAGTGAGGGCAGTCAGGGAGTGGAACAGGCGACCACGGGAGGTGGTGAGCTCTCCATCAATGGAAATCTTCAAGCGAAACTGGATATACATATAGCTGGGATATGTTGGACCCAATGGCCCTTGAGGTCCCTTCCAACTCTACCATTCTATGATTCTATGAAAACTCTATGAAGATCAGCATTGAACCAATGACCCCAGTGCTATAAGGCAATGTTACTAGAGATGAGCGAATCATTGATCATTTGAAATTGATATTCTTTGAATTTTCCCCAATAATTCGATTTGTGGTGAATACATTCACTCACAACTTAGTACTGGAAACCGGAAAAGAGAAAGACAAGGGGGAACGAGAGAGAACAAGACAGAGAGGTAATCTCAAGATTAAGCTCTAGAGAATTTGGAGACCAATTCAACACTATTGTCTTATCATGTTCCTCAGATTGATCCTGAGCAATTTTGGCAGTGCTCCAGAGCGCAATATCCTGCCAAAAGCGGTGAGTGCCGGTAGGGTACGCTGTTGCTGTGAAGGCTTGTACTTGACTATTCTTTCACCCTGGATTTGGATACTGTCTATTCTTACCTATTGGATTTTCGTGCAGTGGGTTTCTTAGAGATTTTTTTACTTTTTGTTCACCTCTACAGTGCTGTAGACTGTTCCTCTTCATTCTACCCATCTAATAAAATACGATTGTCAAAGTCACTGACAGTTGAACACTTGCCCTTTTATCCTGCTTTCAATACAATAACTTCATGAACTTACTGTTTTCTCCCTCATCCATTGACAGGTGCCATTATAAAAAAGTAATCAACGTTCTTCACTTTACCTGTTTTAATGTTATGGCTAGTCGCTGTATATTTTATATTTGCAACAGTCTAGTTTCTTCATTCCCGGCATCTGCGGCATAGAGTGTTTCTAAAATAATGGCTGATTTAATTTTATGCTGCATTTATTTTCAAGCACACAAATGGTATGTTTGGTCTTTCCAAGGTACAATAGATGCTAAAGGCTTTACAGGAGAAAGCATCTGGGTGCACTCCTTACTAGAACAAAAAGCGCCTCAAGGATCTCTGCCTTAAGAATCCCAGCATCTGTTACAGGTCTTTAAATATGGTGCACTTCTTGATAAAGAAGAATGACCTTGAACAGTCTCTGCAAGGTGTTTAGAGGATAAAACCTGCACCATTGTTGTTATACCTGTAATATGGTAAAAGAGAATTGCATACCGAGGGGAAAAGAAAATCATGAGAAAAAAAAAGACTCAGTGTGTTATATATTCATAGTAGAGAAAGATTATTAAGTGCAACAAGATTAAAGGGGTCTTTCCATGAACAAAGTTCATTTTAATCAATAGATCTTTGAATAATAATAATTTCCACAATTGAATGTGCTTTAAATTATTTATTACGTTAATTAATGCTGAAAGCACCCTTTAGTGCAACATGTAAGGGAATAAAGGGTACAACCCTGCCTAAATGCCTGCTCTAATCTAAGCTCTCCCTCCTATAGCAACCCTACCTGAACTGAAGAGAGCCAAGCATCTCACCCCCGGGTCTCATATAAGACATGATGACGCGATGCGGCCAGCCAATCACAGTAATGCCAGTAACCAACATAGCTACGGCATTACCAGGATTGGGAGGCAAACAGCTGCGAAATGTGGGGCTAGGACTCAAGCATGGTGCCCAAGCCCCTGTGATATTCAGCCAAGTAATGAGCATGCTCGAGCACCCTAATGGTCGATTAAGTATTATGCAGTGCTGAGTATACTCACTCATCACTAGTTGTCATATTTTCCTGTATAACTTTGTGCACTTTAATGTGAGGGAGTTTAGTTCTGCCCAGCAACAGACAGAGAGCAGGGTCAGAGATAGTTAAAATTGGGACTAAACTATAGGAGAGGGATTAGCATGCAGGGAAAGAAACCGTTTTTCCTTGTTGAACTTAAGACAGGGATTACTTTGCAGCTATAGCAGACATTATTCTGAGTTCTCAGCATGGCTGCATGCAGTGGGCGTCTATGGAGCAGAGGAGACTGAAGCAGAGACAGCGTGATTCTGAAGTACTGACCGAGACACAGAATAGAGGAAAATGTTGAAGCTAGAGACCAAACTTCCAAAGGAGTGAACCCCAAACTGATGGGTATGGAGGATAGAACTCTATCGGCAAGACCTTAAGTTGCTTACAGCTAAAAGGTAATGGGCTGAGACAGACTAGTGCTTGAAAAAAATTGACTTTCCCAGGCTGAGTCCCCCCAATGGTGTCAAAGCAAAAAACCCAATCCCATCCTCTCTGAGAAGAAATTTAGATATGGAAGTGTCTTAGAGCACAAGACTCTACTCTCACCATAGTGATTAAAAACTCCTACCCCTTCCTCTATGAGGAGACTATAGGATGAGCCACGAAAAGGAAGTGTGACTATCATGGACTGGACTGTTATGGGCTGGGTTGTGCTGGAACTCACAGGACCAGTAAGATCAGGATCAACTCAGAGGGAGCTAAGAATGTGTCTATATTAGAATACTGTAAAACTGGAACAACCTGGAAGTTATGTATCCTCTCTCTCATGTGTAAAGTTGTTACGGAAGAACTCTTAAGTAAAAAGTTGGGGTTGAAACTGAAATGGTTGCCTCCTTGCTTAAGCGAGTCATCATCTTATCTTGGCCAGCCAAGGTCAACAGCAACATGCAGCTTGCAAGGGTGTATCACCCACGACTGCCATTCTACGCCACTCTACATCTTTATGCTCCCTTTTATGTTCTCCCCTGCATAGGAGATGTGCTATGATCAGACCATGTCCCTGTATGGTCAGTAGAGTTGAGCGCGGTTCGTGGTTCGAGGTTCTCCAGTTCTAGGCTCGAGTGATTTTGGGGCCTGTTCTAGATCGAACTAGAACTCGAGCTTTTTGCAAAAGCTCGATAGTTCTAGAAACGTTCGAGAACGGTTCTAGCAGCAAAAAACCAGCTAAATCATAGCTTGGTTTCCGCTGTAATAGTGTAAGTCACTCTGTGAATCACACTATTATGACATTTCAGTGTATAGTGTGCGGGAACAGCGCCTTCAGATCACTGCTGTTTCTATAATGGCAATCGCCATTTTTTTTTTTTTTCCTTGTCTTCCTTCCCTAAGCGCGCGCGTGTAGTGGGGCGGGCCAGCATGTCAGCCAATCCCAGACACACACACAGCTAAGTGGACTTTTAGCCAGAGAAGCAACGGCATGTGTGATAGGATGTCCATGTCACATGTCCCTGCATTATAAAACCGGACATTTTCCTCCAGGACGCCATTATCTCTTCTGCGTCTTTGGTGTCAGACATCACTGTCGCAGCTCCGTCCTCCTGAGTCCTATCGCCGATACAGCTGTATGCGCTGCATAAACAGCGTTAGACAGCTTAGGGAGAGCACTTTCTAGCAGTCCTTTTAAGGGCTCAAACCGGCAGGGTCAGAGTTAAGGTGACAGGTCCTGAAAACAGCGACAGCGTCTGTGTAGCCAAGGTCAGGGATTTCCTCCCTGCATTTCCCTATTAGGAGGGAATAGAAAGGCAGGCTTCCATTCCTCTACCCAGACCCCACAATCCTGGCACTCTATCCTCCTGTCCTCTGCACACTCCAACTCATTATAACTAAGCCATTATACTAGCAAACACTCAGTGTACCTAGTGGCATCCTATCTGTGGCTATTGGACTTTGCTATAGTCCCACTAGTGCAAAGACATTTGCAGAGCGCGTCTGCCTGCATTGCACACTCCAACTCATTATAACTAAGCCATTATACTAGCAAACACTCAGTGTACCTAGTGGCATCCTATCTGTGGCTATTGGACTTTGCTATAGTCCCACTAGTGCAAAGACATTTGCAGAGCGCGTCTGCCTGCATTGCACACTCCAACTCATTATAACTAAGCCATTATACTAGCAAACACTCAGTGTACCTAGTGGCATCCTATCTGTGGCTATTGGACTTTGCTATAGTCCCACTAGTGCAAAGACATTTGCAGAGCGCGTCTGCCTGCATTGCACACTCCAACTCATTATAACTAAGCCATTATACTAGCAAACACTCAGTGTACCTAGTGGCATCCTATCTGTGGCTATTGGACTTTGCTATAGTCCCACTAGTGCAAAGACATTTGCAGAGCGCGTCTGCCTGCATTGCACACTCCAACTCATTATAACTAAGCCATTATACTAGCAAACACTGAGTGAACCTAGTGGCATCCTATCTGTGGCTATTGGACTTTGCTATAGTCCCACTAGTGCAAAGACATTTGCAGAGCGCGTCTGCCTGCATTGCACACTCCAACTCATTATAACTAAGCCATTATACTAGCAATTTTTGCTGCCAGTTTAAGGGCCGTAGTTGCATTGTCAGGGATATTTATTCTTTATTATTCTGCTGTTAATAAAGCTAGACCACCACTGCAATCTACACCACCTCTCAATTTTTACTACCACATTTTCAGTCCACAATCTTGTCGCAATCAACATGAGTGGCAAAATGACAGATGCTGGTGGAAAGGGGAAGAGGCGTGGTGGAAAAGGCAAAAAAGGTTTTGTCCGTGGGGAAGGTGGCAAAGCTCCATTATCATCTGCTGAAGATAGACCATCTACCAGCAAAAGTAAGATGTCTACTACTTACCATGGACAATCCGATGTGCTCCCTTTTTTACGGACACGAACAACAGGAAGAAAGGTAGATGATGGGCAAAAAAGGAAAATGCTTGAATGGATCTCAAGTGGTCCAACAAGTGCCCTCTCAGCCACTTCAAGTACCGCATCCAAAAAACACCAGTCCTCTGAGTTGTCATCCCAATCACACTTGATTTCTCCCAGCTCTGAAGTCTCCATCAGCCCTGCACAGTATGGTGGAACTGAGATGGCTGAGTCTGCAGAGCTGTTCAGTCACACTATAGCCTGGGAATCAGAGGTCTGCTCCCAAGCTACAGTGAGTACAGAACAGGAAATGGTCTGCAGTGATGCCCAGAACCTTTGTGACTCTGATTCAGGCCGTGAGGAACAAGTTTCTGAGCATAATGTTGACCCTTTGTCACAAACTGTAACACCTGTGGTTATAGACAATGAGGAACATTCTGATGAAGATGAGACGCAGATACCCGATTGGGATGACAACTTAAATATTCGGTCAGGGCAAGAAGAGGCTCGGTCTGAGGGGAGGGGAGTGCAAACACAACAATTGATGATGAAGTTCTAGATCCCACCTACTGTCAACCCCCAGTCAGGCACTCGAGGAGGTCAACAAAGGCGGTGGAGGAGGATGCAACCGACGACGAAGTTACCTTGCGCCTTCCTGGACAGAGTCGGAGCACTGGTAACACGTCTACAACTGCATCCTCAGCCACCACTCTGCCTCTGAGCATTATTCGGGGTGGATCAACAGGTCGCATGGCCTCTAAGCCTTGCCTAGCCTGGTCCTTTTTTGACATAGAAAAAGATCGCCCAAATTATGTGATCTGTAAAATTTGTCATGGTTCTCTTAGTAGAGGTCAAAACCTCAGCAGTTTGACAACTTCTTCCATGAATCGTCACATGAATAAATATCATATGGCCCGGTGGGAAGCTCACCATGCTGCAATGCGGCCTAGCGGAGCGAACCATCCACCGCCTGCCCCTTCCAGTGCATCCGCGCGCTTGTCATCTTCTAGGACTGTGGGGACAGCTGTCACACCTGTTTTTCCACCCACAACTTCCACCACTGTAACCGCAACAGGCAGTTTGCTTGGTAGGTCGTCAGTTGTTTTGGAAGGGGAAACAAGTGAGTGTGTACAGCTCTCTCAGACATCGATAGCACCAACTTTGGATGAAGGCAACATCATGTCTCCGCCTGCACTTTCCTCACAAACCTGCATTTTTCCAGGGACACCCTACTCAACACCGTCTACACACAGCAGCCAGATCTCTGTCCCTCAGATGTGGTCAAATAAAAGGCCACTTCCTGCGACCCATGACAAAGCTAAGAGGTTGACTCTATCCCTCTGTAAGCTATTGGCTACCGAAATGCTGCCTTTCCGCCTAGTGGACACACAGGATTTTAGAGACCTTATGTCTGTCGCTGTGCCCCAGTACCAGATGCCTAGTCGCCACTACTTCTCTAAGAAAGGTGTGCCCGCGCTACACCAGCATGTCGCACACAACATCACCGCTTCATTGAGAAACTCTGTGTGTGAACGGGTGCATTTCACCACCGATACTTGGACCAGTAAGCATGGACAGGGACGTTACATGTCGCTGACTGGGCACTGGGTAACTATGGTGATAGATGGTGAAGGGTCTGCTGCACAAGTTTTGCCGTCCCCACGACTTGTGTGTCAATCCTCTATCTGTCCAAGTTCCGCCACTGCTTCTGCCTCCTCCACCTCATCTGGGTCCTCCACCTCCGCCCCAAGCCTGCCTGGTCAGGCCACCAGCGTTCTCACTGCGCAGAAGGAATCACGCACCCCTCATTACTATGCTGGCAGTAGAGCGCAACGGCATCAGGCGGTCTTTAGCTTGACATGTCTTGGGAATAAGAGTCACACAGCTGAGGAGTTGTGGTCAGCTCTGCGGTCCGAGTTTAATAAATGGTTGTCTCCACTCAACCTGCAGCCTGGTAAGGCCGTGTGCGACAATGCTGCAAACCTGGGTGCGGCCCTTCGCCTGGGCAAGGTGACACACGTACCTTGTATGGCTCACGTGTTGAACCTTGTCGTGCAGCAATTTTTAACACAGTATCCTGGCCTAGATGGCCTTCTGAACAGGGCACGAAAACTGTCTGCTCACTTCCGCCGTTGAACCGCCGCAGCTGAGCGACTTGCATCGCTCCAGAAGTCTTTCGGCCTGCCGGTTCATCGCCTGAAATGCGATGTGACGACACGCTGGAATTCAACTCTCCACATGTTACAGCGACTGTGGCAGCACCGCCGTGCCCTGGTGCAATACGTCATGACGTATAGCCTGGGCCAACGAGATGCAGAGGTGGGGCAGATCACCCTGATGGAGTGGTCTCAGATCAAGGACCTATGCACCCTTCTGCACAGTTTCGACATGGCGACGAATATGTTTAGCGCTGACAATGCCATTATCAGCATGACGATTCCAGTCATTTACATGCTGGAGCACACGCTAAACACTATTCGGAGTCAGGGGGTGGGACAACAGGAAGGGGATGAACTACAGGAGGATTCATATGCGCAAGACACAACAACATCACCAAGGTCCAGACGTTCATCATCACCAAGGCGCCAGGCATGGGAGCATGGGGGACAGGGATCAACAAGGGCGCATGGTAGCAGGCGAGATGTTGAGGAAGGTGCAGGAGGACATGAAGAAATGGAGGGCGAACTGTCCATGGACATGGAAGACTCAGCAGATGAGGGAGACCTTGGTCAAATTTCAGTTGAAAGAGGTTGGGGGGAGATGTCAGAGGAAGAAAGAACGGTTAGCACCTCTATGCCACAAACACAGCGTGGACTTGGTCCGCATGGCTGCGCAAGACACATGAGTGCCTTCTTGTTGCACTACCTCCAACATGACCCTCGTATTGTCAAAATTAGAAGTGATGATGACTACTGGCTTGCCACACTATTAGATCCCCGGTACAAGTCCAAATTTTGTGACATAATTCCAGCCATAGAAAGGGACGCACGTATGCAGGAGTATCAGCAGAAGCTGTTACTCGATCTTAGATCCGCTTTTCCACCAAACAACCGTGCAGGTGCAGGGAGTGAATCTCCCAGGAGTATCT
This sequence comes from Anomaloglossus baeobatrachus, assembly GCF_048569485.1. Lineage (NCBI taxonomy): Eukaryota > Metazoa > Chordata > Amphibia > Anura > Aromobatidae > Anomaloglossus > Anomaloglossus baeobatrachus. The sequence goes on from NC_134358.1 coordinate 89,727,431, forward strand.
CCAAATGAACATCGATGCCATGACTGTGCAACTGGAGCCTTGCTCCTTTTGGGCTTCAAACCTAGAAAAATGGCCAGAGCTATCAACTTACGCCTTGGAGATTTTGTCGTGTCCAGCTGCCAGCGTTGTCTCTGAACGTGTCTTCAGTGCTGCTGGGTGTGTGCTGACAGATAAGCGCACGCGTCTGTCCAGTGACAATGTGGACAGACTGACGTTCATCAAAATGAACAAGTCATGGATCCAGAAGGAATTTACAACCCCTGTGTCATCCTGGGAAGAGTAAATGCTTGTAGATTTGGAATGTGCTTGATGCAAATCTAGCTGTGAAGTGTACAACTAGGGCACAAGTGCTGCCACTGAATGGGTGGGTGTGTGTGGGGCACAATTTTTTGAAAAAAAGGGAGACTCCGCTTGGAGTAACCCTTGCTTACATTGTTTTTAAAAGAAGCCAAGATGAACAAGTCATGGGTCAGCAAAGACTTTATCTACCTACCCCGGTGTCATCCTGGGGACGGTTAATTATGGAGTATTTTTGAATGTGCTTGATGCAAATCTAGCTGTGAAGTGTACGACTGGGGCACAACTGCTGCCACTGAAGGGGTGGGTGTGTGTGGGGCACAATTTTTGGAAAAAAAGGGAGACTCCGCTTGGAGTAACCCTTGCTTACATTGTTTTTAAAAGAAGCCAAGATGAACAAGTCATGGGTCAGCGAAGACTTTATCTACCTACCCCGGTGTCATCCTGGGGACGGTTAATTATGGGGTATTTTTGAATGTGCTTGATGCAAATCTAGCTGTGAAGTGTACAACTGGGGCACAACTGCTGCCACTGAAGGGGTGGGTGTGTGTGGGGCACAATTTTTGGAAAAAAAGGGAGACTCCGCTTGGAGTAACCCTTGCTTCCTGTGTTTTTAAAAGAAGCCAAGATGAACAGAGCTGGGATCAGGAAAGACTTTGCTACCTACTCCGGTGTCATCCTGGGGACGGTTAATTATGGCGTATTTTTGAATGTGCTTGATGCAAATCTAGCTGTGAAGTGTACAACTGGGGCACAACTGCTGCCACTGAAGGGGTGGGTGTGTGTGGGGCACAATTTTTGGAAAAAAAGGGAGACTCCGCTTGGAGTAACCCTTGCTTGCTGTGTTTTTAAAAGAAGCCAAGATGAACAGAGCTGGGATCAGGAAAGACTTTGCTACCTACTCCGGTGTCATCCTGGGGACGGTTAATTATGGCGTATTTTTGAATGTGCTTGATGCAAATCTAGCTGTGAAGTGTACAACTGGGGCACAACTGCTGCCACTTAAGGGGTGGGTGTGTGTGGGGCCCAATTTTTGGAAAAAAGGGAGGCTCCGCTTGTAGTCACCTTGCGGTGTTTTACATGAGTTTATAAGGGCGTGCCATGCCTATATCTGTGTCTCCTCCTCTTTTTCTTTGTCCAGCTCTTTTGTTTTTGCAGAAGTATATGTCCTTGTCACTTTCCCATGTGTTTGTGTTGTGTTGTGAGTTGTTTGTCACCTTTTGGACACCTTTGAGGGTGTTTTCTAGGTGTTTTTCTGTGTTTGTGATTGCCTGCCATTGTTTCCTATGCAGTTCGAGTTCGGTTCGTCGAACGTTCGACGAGCCGAACTCGAACGGGACCTCCGTTCGGCGAACCGGCCTCGAGCCGAACCGGGACCGGTTCGCTCATCTCTAATGGTCAGACACATCCATTGCACAGTACGTAGCATTAGTACATTTATAAGATTACGAGGGGCAGCTGATAAGTCTTTGGCTTTACCCAGAAAGAAACTAAATAGGATGGTGAAACTTTACATTTATTCCACATACTTCTTACATCGGTATTCCAAATTCTATAAGCCTAGCAAAAAGAAGGATTTCGGTTGTGCCTCAAACCAGGCATCCGTAGCAGCCATGGCATCAGAAATGGTGTGAAATTTGGTACTCTTGAGGTGTTTCTGGTGAATACGGTAGGTGGTCAACCAGCTGGAAGCCCAGCTCTGCTAGTTTTGTCAGGGTCGCTTGTGCAGTGTGAGCGGAGGCGTTGTCTTTCAGGAACAAGATTCCTTTGGACAGCTTGCAGTTCCTTTTAGCCTTCAGAGCTGACTTCAATTGGTCCAAAATTTCAATGTAATAGGAGAACCACTGTGCCTCCACTCTTTTAATTACGCCTTGTTTTCAGGGTCATACAAATAAATCTAGGGCTCAACCATAGTGACCAGTGGATCAAGGAAGTTCTTATCAGTCTGAAAACGCTGACAAATGGACCGGGAAGTTTTCACTCGCATGCTTCTCTGATCTATTGTCAAACATTTGGGGACCCACTTTGCAGATAGGTTCCTCATGTCCAAATGTTCATGGATAATGAGACAAACACGTTCATGGGAAATCCCCATGATGTCTGCTATTGCTTTAGCTGAAATTCATCGATTCTCTTGTATGAGGTTGTGCACAGCATTGACAATCTCCGGAACAATAACCACTCTCGGTCGTCCAGGACGTTCCTCATCATTGGTGCTGAAGTGGCCCGTTTTGAATTTGGCAACCCAGTTCTTAACTGTGGAATATGAAGGGCATTGATCCCCCAATGTCTGTGACATATCACCATGAATATTCTTTGTGTACTTTCCTTGCAGAAACAAGAATTTTATCACTCCTCTGCTCTCAGATGCTGTGAATATTGCATTAAACTCCGCCATTCTGTTTTCCCGCGTGCGTAGAACACTGTTACCATAAGCAAGAAACACAACATTTTGAAAACATATATTAGACACATAAGGCTTTCATGTGATGACATTCATTACCATAGAAACAAAAAAAGATCACAAAGCCAAAGATTTATCAGCAGCCCCTCGTATATGAGCACAGGTACATTTTTTTTAAACACATCCAATTGTGGAACTTATTATTTCAAGATCTATTTTGCTTTTGGGAAAAAACCCTTTAAGAAAAAAAAAATGAAAATAAAGACGGCACCAGGCCTCTGATCCTACATGAAGAATAACAATAATGGACAATAAATAGTGTTGAGTGGACCCGGATCGGTAAAATCCGGATCCGCACGGTTTGAGCGGCCAATCGGAGTCCGACCCGTATGCAGGATTGCGGGTGCACGATCCGGATCCGTTTGTTTTTGTTTTTTTTCTTCTTTCTCTCTCTCTCTCCCCCGCCCGGATTCCACTCCCCATTGACATATATGGGGCCGAACTCCGGATCGGATCCGGACTTCTTTCTCTACCTGCCGGGTAGCCGCCGGACCCGGATTTTTCACTATCCGCTCAACTCTAAGGCGGGTTTTGCACGTTGCGACATCGCAAGCTGATGCTGCGATGTCGCACGCGATAGTCCCCGCCCCCGTCGCAGGTACGATATCGTGTGATAGCTGGCGTAGCAAAAATTATCGCTACGCCAGCTTCACATGCACTCACCTGCCCTGCGACCGTCGCTCTGGCCGGCGACCCGCCTCCTTCCTAAGGGGGCGGGTCGTGCGGCGTCATAGCGACGTCACACGGCAGGCGGCCAATAGCGGCGGAGGGGCGGAGATGAGCAGGATGTAAACATCCCATCCACTTCCTTCCTTCCGCATATCCTACGGAAGCCGCAGTGACGCCGGTAGGTGATGTTCCTCGCTCCTGCGACTTCACACACAGCGATGTGTGCTGCCGCAGGAGCGAGGAACAACATTGGATCGTCGCGTCAGCGTAATTATGGATTACGCCGACGCTGCACCGATGATACGATTACGACGAATTTGCGCTCATTAATCGTATCATCTAGGCTTTACACACTACGATGTCGCATGCGATGCCGGATGTGCGTCACTTTCAATTTGACCACACCGACATCGCACCTGCGATGTCATAGGGTACCTTCACACTTAGCGATGCAGCAGCGATCCGACCAGCGATCTGACCTGGTCAGGATCGCTGCTGCATCGCTACATGGTCGCTGGTGAGCTGTCAAACAGGCAGATCTCACCAGCGACCAGTGAACAGCCCCCAGCCAGCAGCGACGTGCAAGCGACGCTGCGCTTGCACGGAGCCGCCGTCTGGAAGCTGCGGAGACTGGTAACTAAGGTAAACATCGGGTATGGTTACCCGATGTTTACATTAGTTACCAGTGTGAGCAGGGAGGAGGGAGCCGCGCACACTGAGCGCTGGCTCCTTGCTCTCCTAGCTACAGTACACATCGGGTTAATTAACCCGATGTGTAATGCAGCTACATGTGCAGAGAGCAGGGAGCCGCGCACACTGAGCGCTGGCTCCTTGCTCTCCTAGCTGCTGTACACATCGGGTTAATTAACCCGATGTGTACAGCAGCTACATGTGCAGAGAGCCGGAGCCGGCAGCACAGGCAGCGTGAGAGCTGCAGAGGCTGGTAACTAAGGTAAATATCGGGTAACCACCTTGGTTACCCGATGTTTATCTTGGATACAGCTTACCTCAGCTGTCAGACGCCGGCTCCTGCTCCCTGCTCGCTTCATTTGTCGCTCTCTTGCTGTCACACACAGCGATCTGTGTGTCACAGCAGGAGAGCGGCTTTGAAGAAAACGAACCAGGGCTGTGTGTAACGAGCAGCGATCTCGCAGCAGGGGCCAGATCGCTGCTCAGTGTCACACACAGCGAGATCGCTAATGATGTCACTGCTGCGTCACAAAAAGCGTGACTCAGCAGCGATCTCGGCAGCGAGCTCGCTGTGTGTGAAGCACCCCTTAGTGTGCAAAGCCCGCCTAACAATAAACCTTTCACACCACTAATCAAAGCTAATTAAGCATTCACTCTCTAAGCTCAGTGTTTGTTTATTTAAATGTCTTTTATTATGCCATCCCTCTGCTCTGTTTGTGCATATATTTGTGTTTCTTGAGATATTTTGTCTTACCATGCCTGATGTAGAGACCTGAGAAGTCTCGAAAGCTTGCTTTGTAACATAATTTATTTTATATTAGTTCACGGAGAGCAATCAAACATTAAAGAAACTGTGACATGTAGAAAAGTGTTCAGAGTGTTACCACAATTCAGAAGGTTAATAGCTCACTTTATCCAAAGCTTTCTTCTTCTAAAATGTGTCTATGAGGTAGTTGGATGAAAATCTAGTAAGCAAATTACTCATGTCTAGGGATGAGTGAAGCTGAACTGTAAAGTTCGGGGTTCATAAGGTCCGGTGCTCAAATTGCTCCCAGAAGTCCATACCCGAGTTCGTACTTCGATGCTGAATAAGGTTTTTGGGCTGTGGGCACTTGCGCAGCTATCACAGTCACGCCGAGTGTTAATCTTGGCTGTGATTGGTTGGTGCACCATATGACCCGGCCTGTATGAACATCTGATGATGGGTGGCACCGCCATTTTGCTTTGACTAGCGTAGGAACAGAACCCTGCTTGAAAAAGGCAGTGGGGTTATAGTTAGGTTTGGATTTATTTTTCCCTTAATAATAAAGACCTTCATTTATAAGCTGAATTTCATGTTTACTTGTGTTATCTTTGTCTAATATTTAAATTTGTTTGGTGATGTGAAACATTTAAGTATGCCAGACATGCAAAAGAACACCACTGTATATTCTTTGTACATACTGGGAGATAAGATGATTTGCCAGTGAAACTCCTCGCTTGTGCTAGTGTCACACATCCGTCATCTCACCGAATTGCTGGATCTGGCGCACTCCAGTACAATGGCAGAGCGACAAGCTCCGGTCACATGCTGTCATGTGACCGGAGCATTTGACCGAAGCATGCCGCAATGCCATTGTACAGTATTAACACTGTACTGGAGTGTGGCGGATCCAGCAATCCGGCGAAATGACGGATGTGTGAAACTAAAATATCCTCCTGATGTAAAATCGGTATTTTGTATTACAGACTGTGCTTCATTGTAACGCTGAGTAAACTGACCTGAGGTGCAGGTTTCCTATACGCAGCATGTCAGTCTCTCGTATGGCCACATGTCCGCTTCGAGAAAAATCATCGGACGCAGAGAAAATAGACTGCGTCCAGAACACCACATGACTGATCGTGGGCACATACCCTTTCTTGGGCATGTATTCCTTTCTTTATTAGAGATTGAAGTGTTAAAGCAAATATGTTGTACACGGATTCATTCATTATAAGTAATTGCCTTAATTCTGTGTTCAGGATGACAACTTTTTGCTAGCAAGGTGGTATTACTGCTGATTGGTATTAGGTACTGTATATAGTGGCATGTATAGTGTTAAGAGTGGTTATCTGTTCTAAGATTTCCAAGTAATTACCGTAACTCTTATGCTGGAATAAGAGTAAGGCTATGTGCGCACGTCGCGTAAAAACATGCAGTTACGCTGCGCTTTGTAGCGCAGCGTAACTGCATGCGTCCTGCGTCCCCTGCACAGTCTATGGAGACTGTGCAGGGGCCGTGCGCACGTGGCGTTTAAGAGCGCAGCGCTTCGGCTACTGCCGAAGCGCTGCGCAAAAAGAAGTGACATGTCACTTCTTTCCTGCGCTTTGCCGGCAGCTCCTGCACGGTCTATGGCAGGAGCTGCAGGCAGAGCGCATGGAATCGGCGCTCACTACGGACATTTCTGCGGCGATCTAAAGCGCACATGTGCTCTTCAGATCGCTGCAGAAATTTCTGCAGGGCTTGTACGCAACGTGCGCACATAGCCTAAAGGGGGCTTTACACGCAGCGATATCACTAGCGATATCGATAGCGAGCGTACCTGCCCCCCGTCGTTTGTGCGTCATGGGCAAATCGCTGCCCGTGGCGCACTATATCGTTAGGAGCCATCACATGGACTTTCCTACCTAGTGACGTCGCTGTGGCCGGCGAACCGCCTGCTTTCTAAGGGGGCAGTTTGTGCGGTGTCACAGTGGCGTCACTAAGCGGCCGCCCAATAGAAGCGAAGGGGCGGAGATAAGCGGCCGTAAAATCCCGCCCACCTCCTTCCTTCCTCATTGCCAGCGGCCACAGGTAAGCTGTAGTTCGGCGTTCCCGAGTAGTCACGGATAGCGATTTGTGCTGCCACGGGAACGACGAACAACCTGCATCCTCAACAACCAAAGATTTTTTGAAAATGAATGACCTGTCAACGATGGACGATTTGGTGAGTATTTTCCATCGTTAACAGTCGCTCGTTGGTGTCACACGCAACGACGACACTAACAATGCCGGATGTGCGTCTCGGAATCCGTGACCCTGGCGATATATCGTTAGATACGACATTGCGTGCAACAGGGCCTTAAGTTTAGGGTTTAGATCAATCCTATTCATATAACTGACGAAAGTTGGTATGGCCGCCATGTCTCCTCTGCAAATAATGAAGATATCGTCAACGTAGCGGCCATAACAAACAGCATCAGAAAAGAATAGATTATTGTCCAAATGAATACAACATTTCTCCCACCATGCCACCTACAAAATTGCAAGAGAAGATGAAAAACATGATCCCATCGGCGTACCGAACCGGGGAACCGATTGGAAACCGGAGCACCAGGAGGGGTACTCAGACCCAGTACGAGGCCCAGAAACAACTAGGCCAAGTCAAATCAACTGATTGAGGACTGGACTTTAGGACCTTTCCCACACAAAACCTGATTGAAGACAACAGCCCAACGATTAGGGTAAAGCCACTGCCAAGGCATAGAGACCCAAGGGGCCAGCATCTGCAGGCACACAGGGCTCTCCCGACACACAGTAAGCCGGGGAGCGGACTACTGTTGCATAGGCATAAGAGTCATAACTTTCACACAAGAGAGGTGCAGGAGAAAGGCGGAAACCACCAACCTGTTAAGGGGAAACTGCAGTCGGCTGCGGGCACCGTTCACCATCTTGTTTGGTTTACCAGAGAGTTCAGCATGTTTTCTCATAGTGAGTACAACAGTGCCTTCGGGCCGCGCACCGCACCGCACCGACACCCCAGCACGCATCCCTCCCCTTGCCTCAGCACCTCCCTCGGGCCCCCGGGACCACCATCCCCCTACCCACGGAGGGGGTTAACACCAAGCTGCGTAACACCATCCCCGGGAGCCTAGTCAACGGCAGCGGTGGTGTCCATCCATTCACCACAACCCGTGGGTGGCGTCACGAACATAAATCTCCTACAAACCACCGCGGCTCCGGCCGTGGATCTCCCCACCGAAGTCCATACGTGTAGCACCAACCCCCCCCTTTCAGAGCGACGTGACCCCCGGGTCCGTGGAGAGCTCGAGCCACCCACCGACGAGCACGGATCCGAGTGGCTCGGCAGATGGCCGAGCCACGGGGTGGTACATATATTCCGTATGTCATTGTATATTGTCCATATTATTTAAAACTGCAGTAGTACCTTTTAGGAACCCAGGTATCCTATAGACTAAATGGGACAACTGATCATCAACCCAGGAACTTAACTGTTCATTTAAGCACCTAATACCTGAAATATTGTACGTAGGGGTGAGAGAAATATCTCCTTATGGTATTTTGGGAGTCCATGAAAAATTAGCAGGACAGGAAATTGTGGCAATAAATATTACTTTATTTTTGGGGATAAAACTCCTGTATTTTCACCTTCTTCCAATAACCTAGATAGGACTGCTGTACAATCCACTGTGGGATTATTGTTGATATGTTTATAAGCTGTATTGATATTTTAAATTATGTAAACTTCTAAATATAAAAATTTGTGTTGAAATTGCTTTCGTTGTATGTAATATTTTAATGGTATATTATCTTCTAAACCAGTGATACTGGTATTCAGCTTTCTGTGTACTCTGTATATTGACAGAAAGCTGCTAATCAGTACTGGAGGTGTGGTTCACCATGAAGGCATGTGACACCTAGTCCTGTAGTGATAATCTCCTGCTGTTAAAACATTAATTATATTTAAAAAGCAAATTACTGGCAAGTGAATCAGCCTCTCAGACCCTATATCATGCTGCCCTCAGATTACATATCAAAAACCTGATGACAATGCCCCTTTACATGTAAAGTTTCTCAATCTCTATCTATATATCTGTTTATCTATCACTTATTTCTTTCTAATGTATCCTAAATTTAATTATCTCCACACAATCATCTATTTATCCATCGATCCATTCATCCACCTATCAAGGTTAGCAAAGGGTTACATGTCCATTGAAGTCATAAAAACATAACTGCTGCATATAATTGATCCATTGATACATCGAGCTAATAAAAATATCACAACAGGAAAATAATATCCTGTCCTTGAAATAGTACTAGCAGCATTTAATGGCATCATAACGATTCCCTGCTTTTAGAATTTATAGGTTTTTGCTTTGCTTCAACATTTCCTATAAAAGTCTTCTGCGTAATATTTTATGTGATCGCATGAGATCCTGACCAAGCTATAATATTTTATGCCATTAACAATGTCCTATAAGTAGGTCTAGACCTGTTATAGGTGCAATAAACTGGAAAATATCGTAAATCCAGGTGGGTGAAAAACAGAATGGACTCTTTTCACTTGTGAGTGACAACATGGCACGTTCACGCGGTTCATTTCAGTACTCCTTTCCCACTCCTTTAAACACTTAGAGCAAATGCTTAATTTTATTTTCTACACAAGCTATTTTTTTCTTCACTTCCCCCTGGATTCTCATATATGCACACATGAATCTCCGTCCTTGGGTGTCACGCACGGAGTTTAAGATGTCTGTATATAATGCATGATGCATGCAATCAGACCAACTGTAGTGCATCTGACACACTACCAAAAACACCAGAAAAAGGGGGACACACTGGGGTCATAATACAATGGAGGTCCCTGCCACTAGGGAAAGGGTCAAGGGGGCACCTCCTACACACACCTGAAGCTGACACATGAGCTCCCTAACTTCGCTATACAGGTTCTTTCAACCTGTGTGTGATCAGAATACCTCCGCTGGCCCTAAACTCACACTGTCTAGCGAGCAGGCCAATCTCTCTAGCCTTTCTTTCCATTTTATATCCGTCTATTTCTTCCATCATTTTCTAATTTCTTTTACCACTTACATGCTGTCACAATTCTTAACATTCACATCTTTCTATCACATTCCTCTACATATTCTGCTTCATCACATATCTTCCTTGCCCCTTCTTCATTCCCACTCTCCATTCTCTTTTTTATATATATATATTGCAAAAGTATTCGGCCCCTTTGAATTTTTCAACCATTTCCCACATTTCAGGCTTCAAACATAAAGGTAAAAATGTTAATGTTATGTTGAAGATTTAACAACAAGTGGGAAATAATTGTGAAGTTGAACGATATTTATTGTTTATTTTAAATTTTTGTAAAAAATAATAAACTGAAAATTGGGGCGTGCAATATTACTCGTCCCCTTTAAGTTAATTCTTTGTAGCGCCACCTTTTGCTGCGATTACAGCTGCAAGTCGCTTGGGGTATGTGTCTATCAGTTTTGCACATCGAGAGACTGAAATTCTTGCCCATTATTCCTTTGCAAACAGCTGGAGCTTAGTGAGGTTGGTGGAGAGCGTTTGTGAACAGCAGTTTTCAGCTCTTTCCTCAGATTCTCGATTGGATTCAGGTCTGAACTTTGACTTGGCCATTCTAACACCTGACTACGTTTATTTGTGAACCATTACATTGTAGATTTTGCTTTATGTTTTCGATCATGGTCTTGTTGAAAGACAAATCTCCGTTCCAGTCTCAGGCCTTTTGCAGACTCCAACAGGTTTTCTTCAAGAATGGTCCTATATTTGGCTCCATCCATCTTCCCATCAATTTTCAACATCTTCCCTGTCCCTGCTGAAGTAAAACAGGCCTAAACCATGATGCTGCCACCACTGTTGTGAATGTCAGTTATGCTTTGGCTGCTGTGAGGCTCCCTCTTGTGGCCAGGAATGGTTTGGACAGAGACCATGTGTGTTGAGCAATGGACGTTTCCATTGCTAACTCTCTGCTTATTTAAACCCTGGTCTGATAGCAGGCTATGCCGGATGTCAGTTGTTCTTTGTTCACCAGCCTGCTTCATCCTGCGCCAGACCACATCTACCCCAGATAAGTGCTTGGCTCTTTATTTTTGTTTGGTTCTTTTTGTTCTTATCTGAGTTTGTCATTTGCTGTGGTTGTTTTCAGTTTATTTGCATGCCGGGATCTTCCCTCTCAGTTGCTTTGCTGGAAAGCTCCCTGCAGCTATGTTTGGAGTATTGCTCCTATAAGTCCATGTGTTTGTTGCTTCTTGAATTTGTAATGGTTCCTGCTTTCTGTTTATTGGTATGACAAGAGCGCCTGGTATAGGACGGAGTTCAGCTTTTTTGTACTATACTGAGGGCTTTTTTGTACTATCGGGTTGTTGGATTTTTGCAGGGTTTTTCTCTGGCCACCATCAGTCCCTTTCCTGTCCTGTCCTATTTAGTCAGTAGGGCCTCACCTTTTGCTAATCCTATCATCTATCTGTGTATTGTGTTTTCCTATATCACCGCAGTCTTTGAATGTGGGGGGCTTGCTATTCTTTATCTATTTTCTGAGGCAGAGAGTTATTCATCTTTCCTTCCTTTAGGATAGCTAGTTCTCCGGCTGGGTTCGCAGTGCACAGGATGTTAGTACACCCCTCAGCTACTTCTAGTTGTGATGGTTAGTAAGGGGATGGCGGCCAGATTAGTTGCCAATGCTCTTGTCACCTTTTACCAATGATTTATGGTTGTCTTCCTTGGTTCCGGATCATAACATACCACCATGTTTGACAGTGGGGATGGTGTGTTCAGGGTGATGAGCTGTGTTGCTTTTACGCCAAACATATCATGTGGCATTGTGCCCAAAAAGTTTGATTTTGGTTTCATCTGACCAGAGCACCTTTTTCCACATGTTTGGTGTGTCTCTCAGGTGGCTTGTGGCAAACTTTAAACAACACTTTTTATGTATATCTTTGAGAAATGGCTTTCTTCTTGCCACTCTGCCATAAAGACCAGATTTGTGCAGTGTACGACTGATTATTGTCCTATGGACAAACTCTCCCACCTCAGCTGTAGATCTCTGCAGTTCATCAAGAGTGATCATGGGCCTCTTGGCTGCATCCCTGATCTGTCTTCTCCTTGTTTGACATTACATTTTTGAGGGACGGCCGGGACTTGGTAGATTTGCAGTGGTATGATACTTCTTCCATTTCAATATGATCACTTGCACAGTGCTTCTTGGGATGTTTAAATTTGTGGAAATCTTTTTATAACCAAATCCGGCTTTAAACTTCTCCACAACAGTATCACGGACCTGCCTGTTCTGTTACTTGGTCTTCATGATGCTCTCTGTGCTTTAAACAGAACACTGATACTATCACAGAGCAGGTGCATTTATACGGAGACTTGATTACACACAGGTGGCTTATATTTATCATCATCAGTCATTTAGGACAACAATGAACTTCTGGAGTGAGTTTGCTGCACTGAAAGTAAAGTGGACGAATAATATTGCACGCCCCAATTTTCAGTGTTTTATTTTTTTTAAAAAATTAAAATAAGCAATAAATATTGTTCACCTTCACAATTATGTCCCACTTGTTGTTGATTCTTCACCAAAAAGTTTAAATTTTTTATCTTTATGGTTCAAGCCTGAAATGTGGGAAAAGGTTGAAAAATTCAAGGGGTCGAATACTTTCGCAAGGCACTGTATATACACTTCAGTTAAAAAGTTTAGGGTCACTTAGATATTTCCTTATTTTTGAAAGAAAAGCACATTTTTTTCAATGAAGCTAACATTAAATTAAACAGAAATACACGCTTTACATTGTTAATGTGGTAAATGACTATTCTAGCTTCAAATATCTGTTTTTTAATGCAATATCTACATAGGTTTATAGAGGCCCATTTCCAACAACCACCACTCCAGTGTGCTAATGGTACATTGTGTTTGCTAACTGTGTTAGAAGGCTAATGGATGTTTAGAAATCCCTTGAAAACCCTTGTGCAAGTATGTTAGCACAGCTGAAAACAGTTTTGCTGATTAGAGAAGCTATAAAACTGACCTTCCTTTGAGCTACTTGAGAATCTGGAGCATTACATTTGTTGGTTCCCTTAAACTCTCAAAATGGCCAGAAAAAGAGACCTTTCATGTGAAACTCAACAGTCAATTCTTGTTCTTAGAAATGAAAGATATTTCATGCGAGAAATTCCCAAGGAACTGAAGATTTCCTACAACGGTATGTACTACTCCCTTCAGAGGAGAGCACAAACAGGCTCTAACCAGAGTAGAAAGAGAAGTGGGAGGCCGTGCTGCACTACTGAGCAACAACACAAGTACATGAGAGTCTCTTGTTTGAGAAATTGATGCCTCAAAGGTTCTCAACCGTCAGCTTCATTAAATAGTACTCGCAAAACGCCAGTGTCAACGTCTACAGTGAAGAGGGGACTCTGGGGTGCTGGCCTTCAGGGCAGAGTGTTCATGAGCCTCATTTTGTTCACTAAATCCAAACTTTCCAACAACAAATCCATGTTTGCCATGGCCCACTTGGGCATTCAAGTCTCCCATGATAATGGGCAAGTCAGGTTTTTGCATCTTACCGATTTCTTCTTGAACTTGAGCGTAGAATAGTTCAATGTCTTCCTCTTCGCAATTTGTTGTTGGTGCGTAGACTTGTATAAGTGTTAAATGGATTGGTGCTTCTTGCAGTCGTATCAAGATGACGCTATCACTGACTGCATTGTACTTCAGGACAGTGACAGCCAATTTTTGCTTGAGAATAAAAGCGACACCGTTTCTTCTTTGGTTATCATTGACAGAATAATGGACCCAATGTTCATTTGAATGGAAATGTCCAGATTGAGTTCATGTTAGTTCTCTCATTCCAAGTAAGTTGAGTTCTGTTCTGTGGAATTGAACTTTGACAAGGTCAAGTTTGCCTTGCTTCATGGTTTGTACATATAAATGACCAACTTTACAATGTAGTACATCATAGATCACTCCAGTAACAATTTTACTGATGCTACAGGTCCAGCACTTCCCTATATGACTTTAATCTTTGGATTACTATACACAAATTGAGCCTATCGCTCCCATTTTCAAACTTCTGCACTGCAATAGTAAATCACAATCAGATTTAGGCCCTTTTCTATCCCTGTATACAATGAACTGATGGCTTTGGTCTCTTGTCTTTATGCTGCAAAAGATTAAAATGGGCGCTGTTTGCTCTACCCACATCTTTTATAGTCCCTGAGATATCCCCTGATTGACTGATCTAGACGATGCAATGTATTAGCTGCAAGGCATTATGGGGAAGCCCACACGGTTGTGCCTGCCATCGTGAGACCACACTCTGGCTGCTATAGTCTTCATCATTATGTGACATGCACTGGACATTGTTTTTAAATTTAATTTGCACTTTGAATTGCAAACTGTTTAACACTAGAACTACTGGACTCGTGACACCTATATAGAAATACATAGTGCAAAGAAGTCAAAATGACTATCCACTCATTACGAATAGGAATATATATATATATATATATATATATATATATATATATATATATATATATATATATATATATATATATATATATATATATATATATATATATATATATAGTACAGACCTGAAGTTTGGACATAACTTCTCATTCAAAGAGTTTTCTTTATTTTCATGACTCTGAAAATTGTAGATTCACATTGAAGGCATCAAAACTATGAATTAACACATGTGGAATGAAATACTTAACAAAAAAGTGTGAAACAACTGAAAATATGTCTTATATTCTAGGTTCTTCAAAATAGCCACCTTTTGCTTTGATTACTGCTTTGCACGCTCTTGGCATTCTCTTGATGATCTTCAAAAGCTAGTTACTGGAAATGTTCTTCCAACAGTCTTGAAGGAGTTCCCAGAGATGCTTAGCACTTGTTGGCCCTTTTGCCTTCACTCTGCGGTCCAGTTCACCCCAAACCATCTCAATTGGATTCAGGTCTGGTGACTGTGGAGGCCAGGTCATCTGGCGTAGCACTCCATCACTCTCCTTCTAAAGGCTACTTTACACACTGCGATATCGGTCCCGATATCGCTAGTGTGGGTACCCGCCCCCATCTGTTGCGCGACACGGGCAAATCGCTGCCCGTGCCGCACAACATCGCCCAGAACCGTCACACATACTTACCTGTCCGGCGACGTCGCTGTGACCGGCAAACCGCCTCCTTTCTAAGGGGGCGGTCCGTGCGGCATCACAGCAACGTCACTGAAGCGTCACTGAACCGCCGCACAATAGCAGCGGAGGGGCGGAGATGAGCGGGACGTAACATCCCGCCCACCTCCTTCCTTCCGCATAGCAGCCGGAAGGCAGGTAAGGGGAACTTCCTCGTTCCTGCGGCGTCACACGCAGCGATGTGTGCTGCCGCAGGAACGAGGAACAACTTCGTTACTGCTGCAGTAACGATTTTTAAGAATGGACCCCCATGTCGCCGATTAGCGATTTTGCACGTTTTTGCAACGATGCAAAATCGCTTATCGGTGTCACACGCAACGGCATCGCTAATGCGGCCGGATGTGCGTCACAAATTCCGTGACCCCAACGACTCCGCATTAGCGATGTCGCAGCGTGTAAAGCCCCCTTTAGTCAAAAAGCCCTTACACAGCCTGGAGGTGTGTTTGGGGTCGTGTGTTTGGGGTCATTGTCCTGTTGAAAAATAAATGATGGTCCAACTAAACGCAAACCGGATGGAATAGCATTTCGCTGCAGGATGCTGTGGTAGCCATGCTGGTTCAGTATGGCTTCAATTTTGACAAAATCCCCAACAGTGTCACCAGCAAAGCACCCCCACACCATCACACCTCCTCCTCCATGCTTCACGGTGGGAACCAGTGATGTAGAGTCCATCAGTTCACCTTTTCTGCGTCGCACAAAGACAAGGTGGTTGGATCCAAAGATCTCAAATTTGGACTCATCAGACCAAAGCACAGATTTCCACTGGTCTAATGTCCATTTCTTGTGTTATTTTGCCCAAACAGGTATCTTCTGCTTGTTGCCTGTCCTTAGCAGTGGTTTCCTAGCAGCTATTTTACCATGAAGGCCTGCTGCACAAAGTCTCCTCTTAACAGTTGTTCTAGAGATGTGTCTGCTGCTAGAACTCTGTGTGGCATTGACCTGATCTGTAATCTGAGCTGCTGTTAACCTGCGATTTCTGAGGCTGCTGACTCGGATAAACTTATCCTCCACAGCAGAGGTGACTCTTGGTCTTCCTTTCCTGGGGTGGTCCTCATGTGAACCAGTTTCTTTGTAGCATTTGATGGTTTTTGCCACTGCACTTGGGGACACTTTCAAAGTTTTCCCAATTTTTCGGACTGACTGACCTTCATTTCTTAAAGTAATGATAGCCACTCATTTTTCTTTACTTAGCTGCTTTTTCTTGCCATAATACAAATTCTAACAGTCTATTCAGTAGGACTATCAGCTGTGTATCCACCAGACGTCTGCACAACACAAGTGATGCTCCCAACCCCATTTCTAAGGCAAGAAATTCCACTTATTAAACCTGACAGGGCACACCTGTGAAGTGAAAACCATTTCCGATGACTACCTCTTGAAGCTCATCAAGAAAATGCCAAGAGTGTGCAAAGCAGTAATCAAAGCAAAAGGTGGCTACTTTGAAGAACCTAGAATACAAGACATATGTTCAGTTGTCTCACACTTTTTTAAGTATTTCACTCCACATGTGTTTAATTCATAGTTTTGATGCCTTCAATGTGAATCTACAATTTTCAGAGTCATGAAAATAAATAAAACTCTAGTGAGTTTAAGTTAATTCATAAGCAATTGATTTGACCAACAAAATATACTGCTTGATGTATCAACACTAACAAACTGGAGGGTCAAAATATGTGCATTTTCTTAACCTTGCTTTACTATCTATATGTCCTTAAATTTTGTAACGCATGATTTCAAGATTTGTTAACTACAAAACCTAATAAAAATAATTTGAACAGAAAATAAATAAAACTCTTTGAATGAGAAGGTGTGTCCAAACATTTTGTCTGTACTGTATATACACACATACACATACAGCATTTATGGCATTATGTATACACACAATATATGCTGTGTTAATATACAGTACATACAGTGTGTCCACCCATAGCCTATCCATAGCCATTAACTTGAGAACGGCCGCAGCTATAGGCATAGAAGTGGTGTCTAGCTATAGTAAAGTAGCCATGCGCTACGCAATGAAACCACCTATAGCGCCACATGGTGAAAAACAACGGAGTTAGCATTTGTATCTCAAAAACAAAGCGAGATAGAGAAAAAAAGTGAATTACTAAGTTGCAGGGCATCATCAATTCAATACGAATCGACACCTTGCATGCAGAAATGCTATGATATGAAACCTATGACCCCCCAAAACATTGAATGCTGGTCACGCATATGGCGCTCATTTAACTTTAATGCTCAAAGTGGCCACCGTCAGCTGCAATGCACACTGGACTCTGGACAACATACTGTATCTTGCTGCACGTTGTGCAATATGGTAGGTGACACGTTTGCACAAGCATCTGTGATACGTCGTCGTAGGTCCTGCAATGTTGGTGGAGGGGTCGCATACACCTGCTGTTTGATGTGACTTCACATAAAGAAGTCCAATGGGGTCAGGTCAGGTGAGCGTGGAGGCCACTCCACACAGCCACCATACCCAATGCTTGTAGGAAGGTCTCCATGAGGTATCGCTTCATGTCCGCAGCCTTGTGAGTTTTACACGTTCTAATCATAGCATTCCTGAATGTAAGGTGTCGATTCGTATTGAATTGATGATGCCCTACAACTTTATAATTCCCTTTTTTTCTCTATCTCGTTCCGTTTTTGACATAAAAATGCTAACTCCGTTGTTTTTCACCAGGTTTCGCTATAGGTGGTTTCATTGCATAGTGCATGGCTACTTTACTATACCTAGACACCATTTCTATGCCTATAGCTGCCGCCGTTCTCAAGTTAATGGTGGTGGACAGGATATGGGTGGACACACTGTATACAGTGTGTATAGATAGTTACACATGCACACACAAACATATTTCTATATAAAATCTACCCATATACAGTATATCTGTTGCGTGCATGTATATATATGCGTATCTAATATATAAAGCTGAATGTGTGTATGTGTGTGTATGTATGTATGTCCGGGATTGGCATCTGCACCGTCACAGCTACAGCCACAATATTTTGCACACTCACACTTCTGGACCCTGAGAGCGTCATAGGCTATGTTTTGAGGGGAAATTCTAACCCCGCGCTTTACAGTTATTCACCAAAAAACCTGCCTCCATTAAAGCAAATGGAGCTGGGAGCCACAGTGCAGCCAGAACTTCAGGAGAATGCGCAGCCACGCCCTTAAATGGAATGTTGGCGTGTCACAATGCAGCCAGGGAAAGAGACAGACACAGACAGGGAAAGAGGCAGACACAGACAGGGTAAGAAACAGACATAGACAGGGTAAAAGACAGACACAGACAAAGAGACAGACTGACAGGGAAAGAGACAGACAGGGAAAGAGAGGGAAAGAGAGAGACAGGATAAGAGACAGACACAGACAAGAGACAGACACAGGGAAAGAGACAGACAGGGTAAGAGACAGACAAAGACAGGTAAAGAGACAAAGAGACAGACACAGGGAAAGAGACAGAGGGAAAGAGGGAAAGAGACAGACAGGGAAAGAGAGGGAAAGAGACAGACAGAGAAAGAGAGGGAAAGAGACAGACAGGGAAAGTGACACAGATAGATAGACAGACAGGGAAAGAGATAGATAGACAGGGAAAGAAACAGACAGACAAAGAGATAGAGAGAGACAGAGAGATATATACAGAGGGGGAGACAGACATTATAATTAAATTTCTATCTATTTGTTTTGTGGTGTTTGTGTGCAGAATACATTTTTGTTAATACATTCTATTTTGTTAACAGCAGTTATTAACCCGAGTGAAGCCGGGTAGTACAGCTAGTATATATATATATATATATATATATATATATATATACACTGGCTGTAGTACCCGGGCGTTGCCTGGGATGGTAACTGTCTCTCTGTTTCTCTTCCAGTTTCTGTCTGTCTGTCTGTCTCTGTGTGTCTGTCTCTGTCTGTCTGTATTAGTCTCTCTGTCTGTCTCTGTATCAGTCTCTCTTTCTGTCTTTATATCAGTCTCTCTCTATCTCTATGTCTGTCTTTCTCTATCTCTGTATGCCTCTCTCTATCTCTGTGTCTGTCTGTGTCTGTCTCTCTATCTGTTAGTCTCGTTCCAGGTCTGTCTCATTCCAGGTCTGTCTCATTCCAGGTCTGTCCCTTTCCCTATCTGTCTCTTTCCCTGTCTGTCTCTTTCCTAGTCTGTCTCTTTCACCGTCTGTCTCTTTCTGCATCTGTCTCTTTCCCCGACTGTCTCTTTCCCTGTCTGTCTCTGTCTGTCTCTCTCTGTCTATTTATCTCTCTCTATGTCCGTCTCCCCACCGACATCTTATTACCTCACACATAAGCTTCTTATACTAACAATTTATTTTGCAACCAATCACAGCTGCTATTCATAGCCTGTAGTTCGCAGCTCCATTGACTTTAATGGAGGCAGGATTTTTGGAGAGTAACTGTAAAGCATGGGGTTAAATTTTCCCATCCAAAAATAGTCTATGACGTTCCCTGAGTCACATGGGTTGTCTGTGCAAAATTTTGTGATTGTAAATGCGACTGTGCAGATTCCTTTAGCGGACATAAACACATACACACACACACACACACTCATACACACATACATACACGCTTTATATATATTATATATATGTATGTATATATATATATATATATATATATATATATATATGTGTATAAAACGTCCTTAAACATTGGGTTTTGCTTACACTTAGTTTTGTAGCATTATGCCGCTGTGCTATCCTTTCAGACATTTCTGTAACAGATGGTTTTGTTCCTGTGAATTAATGTGCACAAAGCATAGGGAAACATGAACTTATTAGAATTCAACAGATTGTTTTAGGACATTTAACAATCTGAGTATGCAACAAGCATAGAACAACATCTGATTTTCATTTAACACAACCAGATAGCAGATAGTGCCTAATTAATTAATGCATGTGCCTGCATTGTCTCTGACTGTTTCTCTGGAGGCAAATGAATGGATTACAAATGATCATGACGTGACCCATCGAAAGGCAAAGTTGGCAATTCTCACCAGTGTGAACTGTACAGGATTTCATGTATAGAAATGTTTCCAAAGATTTACAACCTACAGAGCTAATGTTACCCTTTAACCCGTTCAAGATCTAGTGATTTTTGTTTTGGTGCTTATGTATTGTCCTCATGTTTTTTCAAAAGCCATATTTTTTTTATTTTTCATTAACATAGCTGTAAAAGGGTTTTTTTTTAGTATCAATTATTTAACCTTTCAATACAATGAAAATAGGTAAAAATAAAAAAAATTCCAAGGTCGGTGAAATGGTAAAACCCCTACAATTAAGCCTTTGTTTTTTGGTTGTTTTTTGTGCAGTAAGGGCATCAGCTAAATTTGTGCAGTTACCCTATGGGACTTCGAATTGCTAAATCTTCATGGCGTGTAGTATGCCTTTTTCTAGTATATCACCCACTCGAACTAGATCAACTCTTATGGCTTCTCTCATGAAAAGAAGAGAAGGTAACCAGCAAATGATTTCAAGTGTGCAAATCACATACTTTTAACATACTAGTAGAAAAAAAGACATGGCCGCACATCCAAAATTCATAAGTTGATCTAAAGCTACTAGGCAAAATTTAAATACCTGAACATGAGGTTCTTGGTTTCACATTCTGATCAGACAGTATGAAGCCCACTGCCACGTCACGGTGATCCTCTGAGTGTGTCACTAATCTATGCCTTGAAAGGTGCGGTGCCGTGCGCCAGCTACTACCGCAGCGACAATGCACCAGCAGGGCAGGTGACCTGGTGCCTCACAGCACCCATACTGCAAGGCTGAGTCCCCAAGACTCCGGGCCACACCGCCCCACTGACATAAAATCACAAAAATGGCCGTCACACCGCACCCACACCTTGGGAAAGGATAACTCGCCTTCATTCAGCACCTTTTTAAGGCACAGATGAGGGACCCACTCAGAAGTTCACCGTGACGTGGCAGTGGGCTTCATACAGTCTGATCAGAATGTTAAACCAAGAACCTCATGTTCAGGTATTTAATTTTGCCTAGCGGCTTTAGATCAACTGATGAATATTGGATGTGCGGCCATGTCTCTTTTTCTGTTACTATGTTGCAAATCAGATACTTGTGGTTACATGATGAACCCTAAAGCTAAACATAGAGAGAAATCCTGACAGTGAGTAAATTAGAGTAGAACCATCTTAAAGGGAATTTGTCACCAGGTTGTTGTTACCCCAGCTGAAAGCAGCAAGAAGTAGGGAAAGAGACCCTAATTCCAATGATGTAGCACATACTGGGCTGTTTATTATTATTTTGATTAAAAACTGTATTATCTACTGCAAATCTACCAGTTCTCTGAATGCTGAGCTCTATATAACTCTCCCACACCACTGATTGGAAGCTTTTTATGTACACTGTGCATAGGCAGAAATCTGCCAACCAGTCAGGGGATCCTGGGTGGACTACCTGGCAGCAAGTTTTCTAGTCCTTAAGTAATAATCTCCTGTTGATAAAACAAAGATTTGATTTAAAAAAAAAAAACTACAGCGAGTGTGACGCCTTGGACTAGCCAGGTAGTCACAGACAGGCACTTGCACAAACACCAGTCCCCTAAAAAGGTAACAGCAGCCAACCTAAAAACCCTGAGTCACCCCTCTCAGGCTTTGACGTTCACACCCGGGGGCAGAGCCAGGCGGTTGGCCACACCCACTGAGGAGTTCGGATAGCCTGAGGCGGGAAAAGCAAGCAGATTAGTTTTGGAGGTGAAAGAGAGAGGAGTTGAAAGGAGTAAACATCTGACAGGGGTCTGGGTCATAGCCTAGACATCCTTTTGCCAGGAGGCAGACGGTGGTCGCCGCCTGAAGGAGCCGGGAAGATGGCTGATGGAACCGTAAGGGACCGGGACAGGGTAGTGGCACGCCGCTACAAAACCGGGGAACCACCTGGAAACCGGAGCACCAGGAGGGGTACTCAGACCCAGAATGAGGCCCAGAAACCACTGGACCGAGTCAAATTCACTGATTGGGGTCTGAACCTTAGGTTCTTTCCCACCCAAGTCTCGACTGAAGACAACAGCCCAACGAGGGGGATAGAAAGCCACCGCTCAGGCAGAGAGGTCCCACGGGCCAGCGTCTGCGGGCAAAACGGGCTCTCCCGACACACATAAAGCCGGGGAGCGGACTCCCGTCGCTGAAGCGCAGGCAGTCAAAATCTACAAATGAGGTGCAGGAGAAAGGTGGGGACCACCAAATCGGGTGGGGGACCAGACGCAGCCGGCTGCAGGCACCGACCACCATCTTTTTGGTTTACCAGAGACTCCGGTGTACCTGTCATAGTGAGTACAACAATGCCCTCGGGCTGCGCACCGCTCCACATCATGCCAACACACCCGCACCCCCACATCCCAACCCCAACAACCGGGCCCCGGGACCATCAACCCCCTACCCACGGAAGGGTCAACACCTGGATGCGCAACACCATCACCGGGAGCCTAGTCAATGACAGCGGTGGTGTCCACACTCACCATGACCCGTGGGTGGCGTCACGAACTTAAACCCAAAATCGCGGCTCCGGCCTTGAACGTTACCACCGAAACCCCCTCACGTAGCGCCAGCCTCCCTTCAGAGCGACGTGACCCCTGGGTTCAGAGGCGCTCGAGCCACCCATCGACGAGCCCGGATCCGAGCGGCTCGGCTGCGGTCGAGCCCCGGGGCGGTACACGAGCAGCGCAGAAAGTGACATAGCTGGATTCAGGCTGTCTGCCCCTGCATGATGCAGCTCTGAGATTAGGTAGCCAAAAGTTGATGACAGATTCTCTTTAACTGTTAAAAAAGAAGTTTAAGTGGATTTTTCCCAGATACACACATTCATATAGAAAGTTTTTATAGTCTAATTTCTGTAACTCAATTGCTGGTTGATCAGTCATATTGAGTTAGGACTTCTTGCTGTGGTAGAGGCAGAGAGAGCTGCTCAGTTTATTGTTCCAACATGGCTATTGCTAGATGGCTCAAAATATGAAATACAGATACATGAATACATTAAACCTGATGATTTTGACAATGTGGCCACTGGATTTACAACCCACTTAAAGGAATTATCCAAAATAATCCAAAACCTATAAACATATGTAAAATAATATAATAATACAGTATATACTCACCTTTTCTTCCCAGCCATTTTACTGCCAAGGCCAACCAGCACTGAGGGTCAATCAATTGCTGAAAACAATGAGGTCATTAATTAGCTGCAACAAAAAACAGACAGTTGCACTCTGTAGTGCTAAGATATGTTGAACAATGAATATGTGAATATTAATATGCATTACTGCTATGGAAAACATGTAAAAATTTAGATAATTAGCACACAAACATAGACAGTTTTATGTGAGCCCTACAGCCAACGCCAAGGTGACCTCTTATTGTTGGGTCCCTATCAAACTAATACCTCTCTTTGAGTTAAAAAACCTACAATGGCTCACATAAAACTGTCCATTTTTGTGTGCTAAGCATCTTAATATTTACATGTTTTCCATAGCAATATTACATTTCAATATTTCCATATTCATTGTTCCACATATCTTAGCACTACAGAGTGCAACTGTCTCCTTTTTGTTACTATGTTCAGTTTGCACCTGTTCACATTAGAAAGATGGGATGTGCCATCAGTCTTTTTCTTAGATTATAGGGTCATGCCTTCTGAATGAGCACTCCTGCTCTTCAGCCTCAGGTGATTTTAATTCTTTATTAGTAGGTACCTGTGTTAAGGGGGCCATAATTTTAAGGTGATGCAATCCAAGTTATGCATCCACATCTTAAACCTGTCTGCTGCCAAATCATATGAGTAATTCATCAGTAGCATGCTATCTCATTCATCCAGAGACCAGTGGTGTACACAGATCTAAGATGAATATATGACTGCTTTAATTATGGAAGTTCATATACATTTAAAGAAATCAGTTGGCTAGGTGCCAATAATAAGTAACACGTCTCCTATTGGGTAAACTGTAAAAAGAGCTTATTCTGAGATATATACTGTATACGTATTTCCTCATTTTATATTAAGCTAAGTCAGCATGATTCACTTTTCACAGCAAAGCCCCAAAATGTGTTATGAGTCTTATGATGTCTGAATGCAGATATAGGTGCGGTACACAGTGCAAGCGCCATTTGAAGTCCTGCTTTTTGGATATCTTCATATAATTCTTAATACTCACAACAGTTTATAACCATGTCCATAACACCTGTTCGCCCATAATTTGTAGGCTTTCTTAACCCAAAGAGAGGCATTAGTTTGATAGGGTCCCAAGAAAAAGAGGTTGCCTTGGCTTGGCTGTTGGGCTAACATAAAACTGGCCATTTTTGTGTGCCAAGTATCTCAATTTTTAAATGTTTTCCATAACAATAATGCAGGTCGATATTCCCATATGCATTATTCCACATATCTTAGCACTGCAGTGTGCAACTGTCTCTTTGTTGTTACTATGTTTCATGCTCAGTATGCACCTGTTCACATTAGAAAGTTAGGAAGTGCCATCAGTCTTTTTTCATTGATTGGCTGCAGACATCATGTGGCGTAAAAGTGATGCAACATTTGCAGCCAATGTAATCAGATGCATTGTGATGGCCAAGAGTAAGGAGTACTATGCACACTACGACATCGCAGCTGCGATGTCGGTGGGGTCAAATCAAAAGTGACGCACATCCGGCGTCGCTGTCGACATCGGAGTGTGTAAATCGTTTTTGATACGATTAACGAGCGCAAAAGCGTCGTAATCGTATCATCGGTGTAGCGTCGGTCATTTCCATAATTTCGGAAGGACCAATGTTACGATGTTGTTCCTCGTTCCTGCGGCAGCACACATCGCTGTGTGTGAAGCCGCAGGAGAGAGGAACATCTCCTTACCTGCGTCCCGGCTGCAATGAGGAAGGAAGGAGGTGGGCGGAATGTTTACGTCCCGCTCATCTCCGCCCTTCTACTTCTATTGGCTGCCTGCCGTGTGACGTTGCTGTGACGCCGCATGACCCGCCCCCTTAGGAAGGAGGCGGTTCGCCGACCAGAGCGACGTCGCAGGGCAGGTAAGTGCATATGAAGCTGCCGTAGCGATAATGTTCGCTACGCCAGCTATCACAAGATATCACAGATGCGACGGGGGCGGGGACTATCGCGCTCGACATCGCAGCATCAGCTTGCGATGTCATAGTGTGCAAAGTACCCCTTAAAGTAAAAAATATGTGAGTTAATTGACGCCTTGCTACCTGTGTGCAACGTTTGTTTTAAACCTATCATTTCTAATCCCCCAACAGATTTTAATTATTTATAGATTTGGATAAAATTAACAGTTAAAACTAGGTTTCTAAGTATTCAGAAAAGTAGAGGAATAGAGAAGTAATACATTATTTAGTCAATTTAGTAGGGTTTAGTTATTTTCTCTTATTTACTTTTGGAATGTACTAAATATGTTTTTTGTTTGTTTCTCTTGAATTCTTTTTTTCTCTTAAGAAAAAGTTCTCTTTAAGTCCTCATTAAAAAGTTTCTGCAGTAGAAAAGTTTCAATGTCTTTGTCAGCGTATGGAGAATTTTCATGTTTGCCCTTTACTAACCCTCTATGACAGTTTCCATACAGGGAATTTTCTATATACAACATAAACATTGCTTTTCACTACAGGAAAGGGGATAATGATTCCTATACAAGAACTCAAATGCCTTTTTAAAAGTCTAGGGATCCTGGTGAGAACGGATGAAACAATTAAAAAAAGTAGCTAGGGTGTCATGCATTCTATACCATAGGACGGTGGATACATTGTTTTGGTAACATAATTATTGCTATTTTCAAAATATTGTATCCAGTTACTTTTAATTTAATTGCTAGAAATTTACACATTTCGATAACTTTTATAGCGCCTTTAAATGGTTTCCCAAGATTCTACAATTAAAGATAAAAAAATAATCACAAGTGAAAATCTCATAGACATTGGCTCTGGTCAAATTTATCAATACTGTACAAGCTGCAAATGTGGGACTCTTGGAAACATGGCGTCCATTCCATATCAATCTGGATCCTTATTTATGCACACCACTGGCAAATTCGACAATGTGTATGCAAACATGTCGTTGGGGTCACAGAATTCATGACGCACATCCGGCCTTGTTAGCGACGTCGTTGCGTGTGACACCTACGAGCGACCGCTAACGATGTAGAATACTCACCAAATCGTTGAATGTTGACACGTCGTCCATTTCCCAAATATCGTTGCTGATTTAGGACGCAGGTTGCTCGTCGTTCCTGAGGCAGCACACATCGCTATGTGGGACACCTCAGGAATGACAAACAACACCGTACCTGCGTCCTCCAGCAACGAGGTGGCCGTGACTTTCACGCGGCTGCTCTCCGCCCCTCCACTTCTATTGGATGCCTGCCGTGTGACGTCGCTGTGACGCCGCACGAACCACCCCCTTAGAAAAGAGGCTGTTTGCCGGCCACAGTTACGTCGTTAGGAAGGTAAGTATGTGTGACAGGTACTAGCAATTTTGTCCGCCACGGGCAGCGATTTGCCCGTGATGCACAAACGACGGGTGCGAACGCTAGCTACATCGCTAGCGATGTTGCAGCGTGTAAAGCCCCCTTAACTCTTTAGATGAAAGGAAATTACTTGTACTGCCCTGTCATGTATAGAAAAGCTCAAGAAAAAAAGCTTCTCACCCATTAGGCTATGTTCACAGGTTGCTTTTTTGCTCCTTTTTTGCTGCTTTTTTTTTTTTTACTGCATTTTTGGTGTGTCATTTGTCTACAGTGCATGTTTAAATAAAGTTAGTTTTATTCAGCACAAAAAGAGCAAAAGAAACAGCAGAAAAAACAACTTCGTTTTTACACTCTCATTGCTTTGAATGGTCAAAAATGCAGCAGTTTTCAATTTCAGTCAGGAAAACAAGCAAGTGTGTGTCTGTGTGTGAATGATATTTCTGTAATCTCAACTTCTGCTGATACTGTAAAAAAGCTGCTTTTAATTTGCATAAAACTCATGAAAAAAACATGCAAAAAATGCAGCAAAAACACAACTTGTAAACACAGCCTTAAAGGGATATTTCAGTTCACTGTAGGTTCCCAGTATACGAGATATGCCTTGACATGGCTACTGGGCAGATATAGAAATGGCCATTTTTGTATGCTAAATATCTCATTTTTTTCTAGATTTCCTTAAGCAGTAATGTATATCTATATTCTTGCATTCATCGTTTTCATGCATTAGCATTTCAGAGTGCAACTGTCTTATTTTGTCCTTATTAAAAAGTTATTTTCCAATACATTTTTATTTTTTGCAATTTGCTTCAATTTAATTCCATCCGATGCTGAAGGGGTTAAGATTCCCTTCTATCCTGCTTTATTTAACAGGTAGTTGTAATCTCAGCTTTAGCTACTCCCTTCTTCTATAAATAGCCAACCCTCACTCCCTTCTATGTCGGCTATCGTTCACTCTATACTGTTCACTTTAAGGGAGTCTGTTTCTGGAGAAGCTTAGGTGTTCATTCCTGTTGCAGCTGTGAGGTTTCCTGCTGGAGAAGCTATGGAAAGCTATATGCTGTGTCTTTCCCCACTTGTTTGTCTTACCTCCCCCGTCTTGTCTGATTGCAGTGGCAAGACTAACATCTTGCTGGTTTTCTGTCATGAGTGTGACACGCATGACAGACAGTCCTGTAGTTTCCAGCTGTAGGTGGTCACAGCGTTTGGCTACACAAGCTGCCCTCTTACTTTCCCTTTTTCCCTGCTTGGGGCTTATCCCTTTCTTTTTAGGACCCTGCAGATTTCCTCACCTTTTCAGCTGTTAATCTTCAGAACTTCCCTTTGTGTCTCTAAATACCCTCATTCTCCCTGGCTCTGTGCTGGTGATAGGTCTAATACCCTAACAAGTCTTCAGTACAAGCAGTCGGTTTGTATTCATCTTTGTTGAAACTTTGTTGTTGTTGCAGTTCCTCTCCTTGAGTCATCTGGAGATAAGTTATTTGTTTACTTTTCCCCTGTTTATGATCCCTGTGTCTTCTTTAGAGCTTTGTGGAGTTGATCAAGTGCTCATCCCATCCACTCCCTACCTAGGGCCTATTTCAGGGTCAGCTAAGATCAGGTATCCAGCTCGGCGCATAGCTACGTATGCTATTTAGGGTGGTGAGGCAAGCCAGGGGCCAGCGGTAGGTTTGGTCAGAGGTCACCACCTCCCTCTTCCCTGGACCCAGGGTTTCGCTTTCATTTTGCCATAAACTTGATACTTCCTCGTACCTAACATGACACTATCACACTAGGAAGGGTGAGTTCAGGGCTAGTGAGGGGCTAGGGACATGACAGTGCACTGGAGGAAGAGGATGTTAGGGAGTGTAGGGATCAGCCTCAGGTGAGTGTTAGGAGGTGACCCCATTCACCTCTCCTTAGCACCAGGGCCTTCAGTTGTATTGCTTCCTTGCTTTTCTCTTTTTTGTGTTGCGCCTCTCCCCGGGACTCCTCTCACACCCGGCAGGACAATGACTTACAGCAGTCACTAGTGTTTGAATATGTGTAATATCTCTCATCTTTTGCATATATTACATAATATACTATAATACACTGTGTTTTAATTGTTTACGTGTTTATCCGGAATCAGCACAAAGCTTACACTGAACATTAAAGAAATCCAGCTAAACAAATATACAGTAACTAGATGGTGACCCGATTCTAGCGCATCCGGTATTCTAGAATATGTATGTTTTTTATTTATGAAGATTTAAGAATAATGCAATGAATATACAGGGTAAAATATATACATTACCATTAAATGTTATTGTTCGTAGAACTTAATACAAATGAACGAAATTATTAAACAGATCATCAAAATATATAAACTATTACAAGAATATCTAACTGTATTTAAATAAATCATTGGGTGGAAGAAGTACACCGACACTATAATATATTAGTTAACGATATCAAATAAAATATTTTTGTACACCACATTTCTTGTGAATACCTTTTGACTATCTATAAGCAACTTTCTTTGTAAAGGGGTATCAAAAACTTGAATCTTGACGTTGAATCTCATTTTAACTCTTGAAAATGCAACGTAGAGTTGTCCATGACCAAAAACGGGCTCTGGTAGATATATGCCAACACGGTGTAGAGTTTGACCTTGTGACTTGTTTGTTGTCATGGCAAATGCTTTTTTTACTGGAAGCCGGCGTCAGCGCCCACCGCCGCCCACACACATCGTGCCCTCACGCCGCCATCATTATTTTCCCCTGCATTTGCTAATTTTCCCCTCTCCCCTCCATTTGCTATCTAACACAGGTTCTGTGACAGTCTGTGTCTCGTTGCTAAGACCGCAGTCGGGTATCTATGGGGCATGCCCGCACCCCTTCCTTAGCAACACCCACATCCAATCCGGAGGCAGCTGAGCAGAGAGGTGGGCGGGACATGCCGAGGAGGAAATAGGAAGCAGCCGCATCTCCCAGCCTGCAGGGCCAGCGAGGGGAGGGAGAAAGTACTACAGAGTATGAAAAGAGAAGAAAGTGCAAAGTGAGTATAATCGTGCGGGAGGCTGCTGCTGGGGTGTATATAGAGCCTGCTGGGGTGTATATAGAGGCTGCTGGGGTGTATATGCTGGTATGTATATAAATGCTGCTGGGGTGTATATAGAGGCTGCTGGGGTGTATATAGAGGCTGCTGGGGTGTATATGCTGTTATGTATATAAATGCTGCTGGGGTGTATATAATGGGCTGCTGGGGTGTATATAGAGGCGTCTCTGTGCAGCAATGTCTGTGTGTGGCGGTGTCTGTGTGTGGTGGTGTCTGTGTGTGGCAGTGTCTGTGTGCGGCGGTGTCTGTGTGCGATGATGTCTGTGTGCAGCGGTGTCTGTGTGCGGCGGTGTCTGTGTGCGACGAATCAGCAAAGCATGGTTCCAATCCCACGTCAATTCACGGCCGGACTGCGCCTGTCGCTGATTGGTCGCAAGCGGCTGGCGCGACCAAAAAGCGACGCGGGATGTCCATTACAGACAGACAGAATTAGACAATTTTATAGATCGATATGTGTAGCATTCACATGTTGGTGTTTTCAGTTCTGTTTTCATGGATGAGTGCGCATTCCAGCAATTTCTTAGGTGTGGTCTCATAGACAAAGGATGATGAAAATGGTAAATGTTCCAATTTTCTAAAGAAAAATATTTTGCAGAATAGCACAGCAGAAATATTATTTCGTTGACTTGAGCCATTGAGTTTAATTAGTGATGAGACAGAGATACCGTACATAAATACACAGCTGGCAAAATAATTTCCCAAATGAAAGACATACAGTTAGGTCCAGAAATATTTGGACAGTGACACAATTTTCGCGAGTTGGGCTCTGCATGCCACCACATTGGATTTGAAATGAAACCTCTACAACAGAATTCAAGTGCAGATTGTAACGTTTAATTTGAAGGTTTGAACAAAAATATCTGATAGAAATTGTAGGAATTGTACACATTTCTTTACAAACACTCCACATTTTAGGAGGTCAAAAGTAATTGGACAAATAAACCAAACCCAAACAAAATATTTTTATTTTCAATATTTTGTTGCAAATCCTTTGGAGGCAATCACTGCCTTAAGTCTGGAACCCATGGACATCACCAAACGCTGGGTTTCCTCCTTCTTAATGCTTTGCCAGGTCTTTACAGCTGCAGCCTTCAGGTCTTGCTTGTTTGTGGGTCTTTCCGTCTTAAGTCTGGATTTGAGCAAGTGAAATGCATGCTCAATTGGGTTAAGATCTGGTGATTGACTTGGCCATTGCAGAATGTTCCACTTTTTTGCACTCATGAACTCCTGGGTAGCTTTGGCTGTATGCTTGGGGTCATTGTCCATCTGTACTATGAAGCGCCGTCCGATCAACTTTGCGGCATTTGGCTGAATCTGGGCTGAAAGTATATCCCGGTACACTTCAGAATTCATCCGGCTACTCTTGTCTGCTGTTATGTCATCAATAAACACAAGTGACCCAGTGCCATTGAAAGCCATGCATGCCCATGCCATTACGTTGCCTCCACCATGTTTTACAGAGGATGTGGTGTGCCTTGGATCATGTGCCGTTCCCTTTCTTCTCCAAACTTTTTTCTTCCCATCATTCTGGTACAGGTTGATCTTTGTCTCATCTGTCCATAGAATACTTTTCCAGAACTGAGCTGGCTTCATGAGGTGTTTTTCAGCAAATTTAACTCTGGCCTGTCTATTTTTGGAATTGATGAATGGTTTGCATCTAGATGTGAACCCTTTGTATTTACTTTCATGGAGTCTTCTCTTTACTGTTGACTTAGAGACAGATACACCTACTTCACTGAGAGTGTTCTGGACTTCAGTTGATGTTGTGAACGGGTTCTTCACCAAAGAAAGTATGCGGCGATCATCCACCACTGTTGTCATCCGTGGACGCCCAGGCCTTTTTGAGTTCCCAAGCTCACCAGTCAATTCCTTTTTTCTCAGAATGTACCCGACTGTTGATTTTGCTACTCCAAGCATGTCTGCTATCTCTCTGATGGATTTTTTCTTTTTTTTCAGCCTCAGGATGTTCTGCTTCACCTCAATTGAGAGTTCCTTAGACCGCATGTTGTCTGGTCACAGCAACAGCTTCCAAATGCAAAACCACACACCTGTAATCAACCGCAGACCTTTTAACTACTTCATTGATTACAGGTTAACGAGGGAGACGCCTTCAGAGTTAATTGCAGCCCTTAGAGTCCCTTGTCCAATTACTTTTGGTCCCTTGAAAAAGAGGAGGCTATGCATTACAGAGCTATGATTCCTAAACCCTTTCTCCGATTTGGATGTGAAAACTCTCATATTGCAGCTGGGAGTGTGCACTTTCAGCCCATATTATATATATAATTGTATTTCTGAACATGTTTTTGTAAACAGCTAAAATAACAAAACTTGTATCACTGTCCAAATATTTCTGGACCTAACTGTACGTAAGAATATCAAGTCATAAAATAAGAAACGAGAGAGATTGTGAAGAATATTTCTGCATGTCAAAGATCTTTATGAAATCCTCATTTGGAATCCATCTTCTCGCACTTTGCCAATTTCTCACCAGGTCTGTGGACTGGACCTTGGAAGACTTTTTTTTGCCTTAAACACCTTCTTATTGACACCCAAAATTATAGAGGGGTTCTTGGATTTAGACTTCCAGTAGGTTACTGTGCTGGCTGAGGCTTTGCATTTATCAGTGTGGTCTATGAGCATTTCTAGCCCTGCCTGGAGGCATCCTTGTTCCCCACCGATATCGATCATGTTGTGCTCCTCCCAGATCGCGGTAGGGTGGCACAAGGTGAGATAATAAAAAGGTGTTTGCCTATAGGATGGTCAAATTGGTTTTGCTTTATTGAGACAGGTAATGTACAGAGCAGAGCCGATCAACAAGGAATATGATTCACTTTCTACTATCCTGTTTCCCTGAAAATAAGCCCTAGTATGATTTTTCAGGATTTTGGGACTAAGCTTGAAATAATATATAACATTTATTAATTAATAACTCCACTGAGCTTTACATACATTGACAACACTGTCCCCATTATTGGGGCTCACAATCTAAATTCCCTATCTGTATGTCTTTGGCATGTGAGAGGAAACCAGAGAACCCAGGGAAAACCCACGCAAACACGGGGAGAACATACAAACTCCCTGCAGTTGTCGTCCTTGGTAGGATTTGAACCCAGGACTCCAGTTCTTCAAGACTGCAGTGCTAACCACTGAGCCACCGTGCCCTACTCCAAAAATAAGCCCTAGTTATATTTCAGTACAGTTTATACAGTTTATAATTTATTCAAGACTATATATCATTTGTCAGTAGATCGTAGATCTTTTTTTTACATCTTTCCTGGTAGCTGCCCGGACACTTTTTGATCTTTGATCATGAATACTGTTATACATTGTGGTACATGGAAAAAGGAAATAGGATCTCAAGAAACTCATGATGGAATTCAGGTTGGACAGTTTTGATGATGTTCCAGAATGTGATGACCTTATTATTTATATATGAATAAATGTTGTGGAATAAATGTTGATTTTTTTTTTTTTTTGTTCAAGAATAGATGTGAATTTTTGTTTATGGGAAAAAATATAAGACCTTATCCATATTTCAGTCCAAAAAAATAATATAAGATCCTGTATTATTTGCAGGGAAAGATGGTAATATAAGCCAAATGGGATAAGAATGTTCTTCAAAGACTTAACCTCTTCACGACACATGATGTACTGGGTACGTCATGGATCGTGTCAGGTTAATGCCTGCCTGCTGCCGCCGGCAGCAATCGCTGCACATGTCAACTGATTTGAACAACCGACATGTGCAGCTATCAAGCACGAGTGGATTCGCTACCCACTTGTGCCTGTTAAACCCTTACAGCGTGCTGTGAAAATGTCACAGCGTGATGTAATAGCAGGCCACGGTAAGCATTCATTTACCTGGTTCCATCGGGAGTCATGTGATCTGATCACGTGGATCCGATAGTTGCCATGGTAGCAGAGGGTTACGTGATTAGTACTGTAGCTATCATGAGTCACTTCCTCTTAGACCCGGCAGAGGGCCGTTTAGGCTGGAAACACATCTATGCGAGTAAAATCGGTCCGACTGGGCTGAAAAAAACTCGGCTGATTTTAGTTCACGTTAGGTCCGAGTGCAACGCAACTGCGATTTTTTTTTTAATAAATTAATGATTTTGCTCGCGTGTGCGACGCGTGTGTGTCGCGATTGCGATGCTAGTTTCCTGCAACATCTTAACTACATTAAATTGATTACAGATGTGTCATTTATTTTACATTTGGGAATGTGATGTCACATTCATCTGTTGAATATTTAATGAGCGTAGTTCCTGCCACACTCGCAAATGTGAACGCTGGTGCGCGTGTGTGATCCTACTTTTAATCCCCTTCCATAGGAAATCATTGGGACAAATGGTGCGAGAAACTCGCAAAAAAGCAGCATGCTGCGATTTTTTTTCTCGGTCCGATTTGGACTGAGAAAAAAATCGCAAATGCAAGCTGAATCATTGACTAACATGTGTACAAATCCAATGTGAGTTTTTCTAGCATTGCTCTACTGCGAGAAACTCGCAAGTGAGAAGCAGCCCTTATAATAGGAGAGCTCCTTTTCTGCAGATCTCAGCTGTTTAACTGTCATCTGGAGAAATGGAAGAGCGATCAGACAGCTGATCATTATAGCCCTCTAGGGGACCTAGTAAAATATAAAAAAAAGTTTAAAAAAAGTTTTTAAAAAATAAAAAAAAATAAAAAAACCTAAAAGTTCAAATCACCTCCCATTCGCCCCACTGAAAATTAATGGTTTTAAAAATAAAAAAAATTTCACACATTTGGTATCATCACGTTCAGAAACGCCCGATCTATCAAAATATAAAATCAACTAATCCGATCGGTAAACAGCATAGCGGCAAAAAAATTCCAAACAACAAAATTATGCCTTTTGGTCACTGCGAATTTTGCACAAAATGCAATAACAGTCGATCAAAATGGCATTTCTGCGTAAAAATGGTACAGCTAAAAACGTCAGCTCAAGTCGCAAAACATAAGCCATCACCGAGCCATAGATCCCTAAAAATGAGAATGCTACGGATTACGGAAAATGGCGCAAAAAGTATGCCTTTTTTTTGGACAAACGTCTGAATTTTTATTTAACCCCTTAGATAAAAGTAAACCTATACACATTTGGTATCTACAAACTCGTACCGACCTGAGGCATCACACCGACACATCAGTTTTATCATATAGTGAATACTGTGAATAAACTATCCCAAAAACAATCATACAATCACACTTTTTTTGCAATTTTTAAAATAAGCTCTTATATAGCAAGATTTCCAGAAAAATAAAAAAGAAAAGAAAACGGAAAATCGCCCGAGGGGGAAAGGGTTAATTTAGACATACATTAGTAATGATGAGTGCCATTGTGGGTATCCTGGTCTACCTGCAAGGGGTCAACATTTGTTTTAGCCAGAGTATTTAGATATGGTGCTATGCCAATGAGCTGAAGCCTTTTTTTCTAGGTGAAGGAATCTATGAATAAACCAGATTAGCGCTAGCTACAGATACATATTGTGCCAAAATGATAGAGAACAATAGACAATTCTGTCAAGCGAGGCCATATAATGATGCATTATTGTACAATAATCAATAACAATAAAAATACTCTGCAGAGCGGCTGCAGTCACAGTGAAGCACATTTGTATCACTCCAGTAATGGTAAAATGCAGCCAAGATCTTAATAAAATGTGATAGTATATTAAAAGTCATTACATAATGTATAATTTACCATCTGAAATTACTTGTTATGCATTGTGTCATGTTGCACTCATACTGATTGCAATTAAAATAAAAAATATAAATTATTAGCATTACGCATAGAGTCACAGCATGCCGAAACCACCCAATAATCATTCTCCTTTACTAAGATCTTATAGTTAGCACAGAGCCATTCATAAAGCATTCAGGTTTGATACTTTGTAACTCAGTAAAATGAACTTAAAGCCTTTTGTCCTGATCTATTCCAATAATATCTGACAAATGATTTAATATTGGCAATTTTCTCATGACGTCGTTAGAGCTTGACAGGCGATGTAATACCAAATCCAAGAGTCAGGCTGAAGGTACCCTGCTGACAATAAGACGAGGAAGACCATAGTCATATCATGTGTAGGCGCCTGCTGAGCCCTCCATGCACATAAAATATTGATAAA
The DNA here is from genome assembly GCF_048569485.1 of Anomaloglossus baeobatrachus. Lineage (NCBI taxonomy): Eukaryota > Metazoa > Chordata > Amphibia > Anura > Aromobatidae > Anomaloglossus > Anomaloglossus baeobatrachus. The sequence goes on from NC_134358.1 coordinate 89,763,229, forward strand.
AGCCTCTTTAGAACAACTGTGTGAACCTTTACAACCAATTTTTGTGTACTCCAATTTATATGAAATGAAAAATCAAGCAACTTTGTAACTATCTTCATTAAAATATTCCGCTATTGGTCTGCAGATTCTATTTAGACTGATGTGTTTCCATAGTAACAGACTACAAATAAACCCTGTGTAGTCTGATTCTACAGTAATACTTTAGTCAATTTTGTTCCCAATTCTCCCTGTTGGAGACTCAAGCAATGCTTCCAAGAAGTAAGGGCATTCAGATTAGCTATACCATAGAATAGGAGTCCCCAACCTGTGGCTTGGGAGACACTTTGCATCACAGGCCTGCCTATGATGTGCGGCTCGTTCCATTATCACGGGGTCTAACAAACAGTTATGAGCACATCTCCAGATAATGAGTTATGTAAGTAGCCCCACACAGAAGAGCAGATCTGGCTACATATATACTGCCTTGGGGGTTTATAGATAATTAAGTATGGTAAGCTTCAGATAGGATGACACCACCTGTCAGAGGAGGTGCTTGAAACTGGATGCCACAGTATGGTGGGAGAGGTTGACGCAGGAATACTGATTGGGAGTAACGTGGAAACCTCTGGATCTTGGTATACTGCCTACATGTGATTTCTCTGGAGACCTTTGGTTGTCAATATACCTGTAATGGGGGCTCTGGGTCACTCTTCTGTGAGTGGTGCGAGAGCTGGATGTGGCTCAGAACCCTCTGTCAGAGCTGGATGTGGCTTGCAACACTATGTCAGAGCTGGATGTGGCTCGCAACACTCTGTCAGAGCTGGATGTGGCTCGCAACACTCTGTCAGAGCTGGATGTGGCTCGCAACACTCTGTCAAAGCTGGATATAGCTTGCAACCCTCTCTCAGAGCTGGATGTGGCTCATGACCCTTTCTCAGAGCTGGATGTGCTCATGACCCTTTCTCAGAGCTGGATGTGACTCATGACCCTCTCTCAGAGCTGGATGTGACTCATGACCCTCTCTCAGAGCTGGATGTGGCTCATGACCCTGTCTCAGAGCTGGATGTGACTCATGACCCTCTCTCAGAGCTGGATGTGACTCATGACCCTCTCTCAGAGCTGGATGTGGCTCATGACCCTCTCTCAGAGCTGAATGTGACTTATGACCCTTTCTCAGAGCTGGATGTGGCTCATGACCCTTTCTCAGAGCTGGATGTGACTCATGACCCTTTCTCAGAGCTGGATGTGGCTCATGACCCTTTCTCAGAGCTGGATGTGGCTCATGACCATTTCTCAGAGCTGGATGTGACTCATGACCCTTTCTCAGAGCTGGATGTGACTCATGACCCTTTCTCAGAGCTGGATGTGGCTCATGACCCTTTCTCAGAGCTGGATGTGACTCATGACCCTTTCTCAGAGCTGGATGTGGCTCATGACCATTTCTCAGAGCTGGATGTGGCTCATGACCATTTCTCAGAGCTGGATGTGACTCATGACCCTTTCTCAGAGCTGGATGTGGCTCATGACCCTTTCTCAGAGCTGGATGTGGCTCATGACCCTTTCTCAGAGCTGGATGTGGCTCATGACCATTTCTCAGAGCTGGATGTGACTCGTGACCCTTTCTCAGAGCTGGATGTGACTCATGACCCTTTCTCAGAGCTGGATGTGGCTCAGGACCCTTTCTCAGGGCTGGATGTGACTCATGACCCTTTCTCAGAGCTGGATGTGGCTCATGACCATTTCTCAGAGCTGGATGTGGCTCATGACCCTTTCTCAGGGCTGGATGTGACTCATGACCCTTTCTCAGAGCTGGATGTGACTAATGACCCTTTCTCAGAGCTGGATGTGGCTCATGACCCTTTCTCAGAGCTGGATGTGGCTCATGACCCTTTCTCAGAGCTGGATGTGGCTCATGACCCTTTCTCAGAGCTGGATGTGGCTCATGACCATTTCTCAGAGCTGGATGTGACTCATGACCCTCTCTCAGAGCTTGATATGGCTCTTAAGATAAGAAAAGATGGAGATATGGGGATGCCTGATGTAGAAGGAAAAAAGCAAGCCCTCTAGTACCACCTAATAGACGTAGTTGCAGGAGCTACCCAATAAATTGATGTTTGACTCCTAATAGGGAATTTGTCAATAGATTTTTGATACCCTATCTGATAGTAGCATGATGTAGAGCCAGATACCTATTTCCAGCAATGTACCATTTACTGGGCTGCTTCCCACAGTTTTGATAAAATCCCTGTTTATCTATTACAGATCTTGCACATATCTTAATTCTTAGCTCTGTATAACCCTGCCTACACCAGTGATTGGCAGCTTTCAGGGTACATTATGCATAGACAGAAAGCTGCCAATCAGTGGTATGAACAGGTTTATAGAACATTTTTTTCCAATTATTTATTTATTTTTGCGCTCCACTTCAAAACCCAAACAACTAGCATGAGGGCAACCAATAATAGACACTGGTACAGAGGGTGGGTGGGGGAAGCTGTGCATATTCATGAACTTTGATTATCAAACCAGGAAGCAGTGTTACAGCCGCAGGGAAACTCAGTAAGTGTAATTCTCTTGATTTAATCCCCATAATACTCTGACAACATTAATTGCAGAGACCAACTGTGAGTCAGAATTGCATCCAAGTAATTTCCCCATACTGTTCCCTTTCAGTTTCAGCACTTTTCCATCCATTTCAGCATTTTTACAGCCCTCCCACACCTACTTCCAAAGTCCTCCAGAAAATTATTCCAGTTTCCTATTGGCTTACATTAGGTTCATTATTCGGTACGAATCCACAAATAATAGAAATTAATCGGCTCGAATAATCCGAACCCCAATATTTGACTATTCGCCCATCTCTAATAATAAAAAGTCCAGGAGGAGAATAAGCAGATTTCTCTGGTAAGATATATCATAACATTTTCTTTTTTCCCCATGTACTATTGATTTATGGGGAAGAATGAAACAAACAAAAGAATGGTTACTCTTTAAAAACATATAAATCAATCCTTAAGTTCATTTTCACAGGAGAGTTTATAACTCTTATCTACTTTTTAAAAGGAGTTGTCTCAACATTAATAAAAATTAAAATTGCAAAGTAACCTTGCTAAAAAATGTCTCTGTTCTCAAGAATGGAGCCATTTTTTATTATTTTTTTTAATGCTTGTCGTCTAGGTTACTGACCACTGATGCAGTGTATTATTTTTAATTCAACTTGTAAACACTGATCAAATACTGGCCAAATTCATTGGAGCACATGGTCCTGCCAGCTTTAATGTCCCTGTTCTCCAACGATGCGGTTGCAGCATTGGAGAGTGCACAGGTACGATTAGCAGCAGAACTAGGAATCTAAAGCGGTGTTTACACGCAACAACATTGCTAACGAGATGTCGTTGGGGTCACAGAATTCGTGACGCACATCCGGCCTCGTTAGCGACGTCGTTGCGTGTGAAACGCAGGAACGACCGTTAATGATCAAAATTACTCACCTAATCGTTGATTGTTGACACGTCATTCCTTTCCCGAATATCGTTGCTGTTGCAGGACGCAGGTTGTTCGTTGTTCCTGCGGCAGCACACATCGCTATGTGTGACACCGCAGGAACGAGGAACATCACCGTACCTGCGGCCGCCCGCAATGAGGAAGTAAGGAGGTGGGCGAGATGTTCGACACGCTCATCTCCGCCCCTCCGCTTCTATTGGGCGTCCGCTTAGTGGCGCCGCTGTGACGCCGAACGAACCTCCCCCTTAGAAAGGAGGCAGTTTGCCGGCCACAGCGACGTTGCTAGGCAGGTAAGTATGTGTGACGGGTCCTAGCAATGTTGTGCGCCACGGGCAGCAATTTGCCCGTGACGCACAACCGACGGGGGCAGGTGCTTTCACCAGCGACATCGCTAGCGATGTCGCTGTGTGTAACGTGGCCTGAAGAATCTGCGCATGCACTCATATTGGTCTCCACAGTGTCTTCAATAAAATGGCACTGGAGATCCTAGTACATGCATGTGCTGATTCCAGCGCCATTTTATTGAAGACAACATCACAATAGCAATGTGCATGCTCCGCCAACAGCGGTAATGGTGATGGCGGTGCAAAATTTAAATGAAGAAAAGGAGACAAGGCAGGAGACGTAATCATCATAGATGACCCAACCCATTAAATCCCACCCCGATGTTAAAGCCTGTACAAAAAATTTACGTCATTTCTGAAGGTGTGAACAAAGATTATTCAGCAATCAAACCTCTTATTTCTCAACTAAGGGAACATGCTCACGATCAGGACCTACTGTGTCCTGTACACAACAGGTCCTGATCTGTGGGGCCGCGAGTCTCCTCCGCAGGATAACTCAGGAGACCGCAGCTGCCAATGCCCGCGATCAGGGTTCAGGGCGCTGCGGTGTCTCACTTTGGTTCTCCCTACAAAGGACGCTTGCGACTACGCAGCAAAGAATTTACATGCTTGCGTCTCGGAAAGCCAGACTGCAGGTCAGTTTTCACTGCGAGCCTTATACACACAGTGGGCACGGGATTTCTAGAAATCACATCCACTGTGCTTGTACTGTACAAGAAAACATATTGCCTCCAAAACGCTGCAAACACTCATCATGGGCACGTACCCTTAGTGTATCATTTTAATCCGCATCTTAGCACCATTATGGCACTGCCTCTAGTTTATAGGGCATAAACCTGATTGTTGGTAACTTTTAAATAAATCATCACAGTATAGATTGTCAGACTAATCTGCAGACGGGGAAGAACGTGGTCAACATTATTAAAAAGAAATGCTTACAGTATTTGGAGATATTTAGAATTACAACCCCATCATCACGTGCAGTCAAGCAAAGTCTCCTGTGTAGGTTTTATGTTCTTTGAGCAAAGGTCTCACTCCATGTAACAGAGCCACATTTGGCCATTACATCCAACTAATCTAAATGTCCAGGGTGTGAGCTGAAATTCCCTTGCAAGAAATGGCAACTGTCCAATTGGCCATAGATAAAATATATGTTCATTATTCACAATAAATAAGCTCAGCTGAGAGTATAAATAATATCGCCCAGGGGTCTATTATTACAGAATGTGCCAAGAAAACGGGTGTGTTGTCTCTTACAATTACAATTGTAATATGTGTTATTTTTCTGGTACTTAATGGTGCAAAAATAGAAATCTATCAATCCGAATGGAACTCTGTAAGATCCACTTGGGCTGGAATCAATAAAAATAAATAAACAAAACCATGGTAATAAATACTTTAATAAAATAAAGTCTCTTAATCTAAAAGTGCCAATTGTATTAATAAGAGTAATTACATGGGATGGAAGGTGTAGCGCCCCTGAACCTTTCAGGGAACTACTGAGGTGCTGCATCCTGACAAAGATGACAAAGATGCAGGGCCTACCCCCAGGGACTTGGAAGACCAGTGCTGGTACCACCAAAACACATAACAGCCCCAGTTAGGGATGACTGACTAGTCCGGGACCCAATGGAAGCCATCCAGAGGCGGAGCCAGTCCAGTCCACTAGAAGGCAACCCGGTGGGAGGGGACAGACAGAGACACACAGACACTCTGATAGTGGAGTCTAGTAGTGACAGTTGAAGGGGACGGACGTGTCTCCAGATGGGGTCGTGTAACAGTGACCGAGATGGCAAGGAGAGTGGTTGCCAGGAAGGGTACAGTCAGGTACCTCTGGAACCAGAGCACTGATGGGGTACAGGACCCTAGGTCAGGCGACAGCTTCAGGCAACCTGACAAATACCTGCACAGTGAGGGGACCTTTACGAACCTCGCTGACCCAAGAATCCGGGGGCACCAGCAGTAAAGATTGAGCCAGGGACCGGACCAGAACACCGACCCTACAGGGTTCGTACTGCCTGCCGTACGGACAAGAGACTGCCGACAGACAGTAAGGGACCCACAAATGCTCCAGGCTACGGGGTCCCACCAACAAGTGAGAGGTGCCGATGAAAGAGACTACCAGGTCACCACACCAGCACTGGGACAAAAGGGACTCCCTGGGGCCCAGCCCTACTTGCGGAGGGCCTACCATCAAGGTTGCCATCACCATCAGCCCCAGAGGTAACAGACTGTGCAGCGGCGGTTCCACCACCAAAACCTCAACCCACAAGTGGCGTCACAATACAAACTCTTTCAATTCCCCTGTATATAACCCCTTTTAAAAAGCATCCCTAGGGTCACAGAACTGGGCATCAGCCATTATACAACCGTGACACAGCATCCCCGTACATATATGGCCCGGGACCGAGTATCCCATAGCCCTGGGCAACACCGAAGACATCTCCAGGTTGAAAGGTTGGGCTTGTTTATCTTAGAGAAAAAAAGATGTCTCAGAGAAGATCTCATTTATATGTATAAATACATGTGTGGTCAATACAAAGGACTGACATATGACTTATCCCTAACTTACAAAGTACCAGGGAGCTGTCGTGAGTATGTCCCGTCCAGGGAGATCTCGGGCAAGTTTGGAATCAGAAGGTCACAGCGTCTTAGTGTTTGTAGATCCACTACTGGTGTTTAAATAACATCTACTTGCTTGTAGTGCTGTAAGGGTTAAGCACACTTTCCTTTCTGGCCGTTGTCTGTAGCTTTAATCCCCAGTGCAGCTCTTTTGCTACCACTTCCCTTTGCTATATAAAGTCGCATGTACTATCATCTAATGCCGGTGATAGAATCTGAATCCTCGTTACTTTTATGTTGTCTACTTTGGAAGGAGCCAGGCTCTGGAGGAAGCTTTTTGTTTCGTGGCATTTGCAGCTGTGGTGTTAGCTGTATTGTAGCTGCTTGAAGTGTTTTTCCTGTCTGTCTATTTACTCTGTCTGTTATCCTACCTTGTGTTCAGGCCCGGACTGGGAATCTGGTATAGGGACTCCCTATTAGGGAGCAGATGCCCGCTGAGCTGGTGAGTCACTGGGCCACTTGGGCCGCTCATGTGTGCTGTGACATCACTGTACAGTGGCTGCCGGAGCTCAGCGTCAGGAATCCATTCCTCAACAATCATGTTTTTTGTTTGGTAGAAAACATAATTAATGTGTCCAGCAGGTGGCGGCACCATAGACTGATCCTGCTTCCTGCTGGACTATGGGGAGTCTGGAGCTGGGGCTGCCGGCAGGATGAAGGGGTTCAGTAAGGACCCCAGGAATCTTGGTAAAGTCTAACACCTCCTCCCAATCACTTCTTAGAAGTTGCTGCAGGTCTATAATCCAGGGCTCTGACTCCCCATCCCGCTCCATTATCACTAGAGGAAGTCAGGACTGAGTGGGGGAGGGGAGGACATGACAGCTTTAGTGTGTGAAGAGCCTGCTCCATCCAAAGTCCTGCTCTGTGCTATTCACCATTTCTTGCTAAACATTGGCTTTTGCACTGCTCATGGCTGCTGAGGGGCGGGAGTGTGAAGGCCATGGATACTTTTGGAAACAGCATAGGTGAGTACATCTGATAATGTTTATTATCCTATAGCAGTAACGCAATACCAGAGTTTCCTTATTCATTGGTAGCATTTCAGAGTGCAGCTGTGTGTATTTTGGAGTTGTATTGTGTTTTCAGCTAGCACCTGTTTACACCTGTTGGATATGCGGGTCAGTCTTTTTTATATAATTGTAGTGCATTTCTTTGTGACTGAGCCCTCCGCGCTTTAATCAGGCTGTGTCCATCTTCTTTTATAGCTGGATCCTTTCTGCCTAGACATGTAGGTTTTTAATCCAGATAGAGGCATTTGAGTTAGGGTCCTGGTAAATTGAGATCACCTTGTCTTTGGTCCTGGCTCACATGCATTGGACAATACATAAGCTAAGTATCTCTTTTTTTCAAACATTCTTATAAGCAGTAATGCAATACCAGAGTTGCTTTATTCAATGCTAGCATTCTAGAGTGCAGCTGTATGTATTTTGTAATATTATCAAAAATCTCATATTTTTCACACTGTCACATCATTAACGAAAATCCAAAAAATACACCTTATGTAATCGAGGACATAATGTGACAGACTTTTTCAATTAATAAATATATCTTTATTAGATCTATATATAAATATTACCAACACAAAAAAATTAAAAGAAATATATAAGGTGCATACAAATGCAAGCGAGGAAGCTGATATAAAATATTGGACTGTCCCTCTAAACACGTATACTTAAACTAGTATGCTTTATGTAATAGGCTTTTGATTATTGCCATATACAGTATAAAAAATGATATCCCATGCACCAATACTAACAGGCGTATATTCATTATCTATTCAACCTATTGCAATAGCCCTTATAGCCTGGTTATTTGTATATATCCAAGGTTAGTAACCCCTGTGCACCAGTACTAGCAGGAATGTACCCGTTATAAGTGCATGCTATTGCACTAGCCCGCAATAAAAAGTCAATAGTGAAGACGTAATTAAATAGTCATACCAGTATGATGGGATTAGTCCCTCAGCGTGCCTTGCGCTCCAACGCGCGTTTCATCATCACATCTTCGGGAAGCAATAGGTGAGGAGGTTGGGTAGCTTGTTTAAATATCACTGCCAGCCAGTAAGCGGATATCGGGTCATCTGACCAGGAAATATTATGAGTTACAGTGCTGCGGTCATGTAACGTGCTCCTATACATGTGACTATACACGTGACTATACAGTCTATGAGCTGTGACCCACAAGCAGGCAGCACCGTCATAGAACAAGTAGAAATTTTTAGTTTATAATTTTTTTGAAATGGGTACCTACCTGTTGTAGTCACACCAATGGCCGGCTGGATGGCGGATGTTCTATTGAAACTCAGTTTCTTAAAGAGAGTTGATGACCTGAAGAAAGGACTAAAGTAAAAAAAGAGAATGAATTAAAGAACATATGAATATGGGAAATTGCATCAATAGATATGCAATATGTAAATCTTAATAATCAAATTAATTATAGTAACTTGGAGGGTAAAGGTAGTTTGAGTTTATTCTTGTATTTGGTTAACTCTTACTCAAACCATATGATTTTGGCTGATAGACCTGTTACTATATAGGGTACTGGTTATTATACTATATACCGGTAGTTTTATTTATTTTTATCTTGGTCATCATGAAAAAATTTGGTTTTCTATACCAATCACCCATGGCTAATATTAGGCATCAAAACTATGAATTAAAACATGTGGAATGAAATACTTGAAAAAGTGTGAAATAACTGAAAATATGTCTTATATTCTAGGTTCTTCAAAGTAGCCACCTTTTGCTTTGATTACTACTTTGCACACTCTTGGCATTCTCTTCATGAGCTTCAAGAGGTAGTCACTGGAAATGGTTTTCCAACAGTCTTGAAGGAGTTTCCAGATATGCTTAGCACTTGTTGGCCCTTTTGCCTTCACTCTGCGGTCCAGCTCACCCCAAACCATCTCGATTGGGTTCAGGTCTGGTGACTGTGGAGACCAGGTCATCTGGCGTAGCACCCCATCACTCTCCTTCTTAGTCAAATATCCCTTACACAGCCTGGAGGTGTGTTTGGGGTCATTGTCCTGGTGAAAAATAAATGATGGTCCAACTAAACGCAAACCGGATGGAATAGTATGCCGCTGCAAGATGCTGTGGTAGCCATGCTGGGTTTGTATGCCTTCAATTTTGAATAAATCCCCAACAGTGTCACCAGCAAAGCCCCCCCACACCATCACACCTCCTCCTCCATGCTTCACGGTGGGAACCAGCCATGTAGAGTCCATCCATTCACCTTTTCTACAAAGACACGGTGGTTGGATCCAAAGATCTCAAATGTGGACTCATCAGACCAAAACACAGATTTCCACTGGTCTAATGTCCATTCCTTGTGTTCTTTAGCCCTTTGTCCTTAGCAGTGGTTTCCTAGCAGCTATTTTACCATGAAGACCTGCTGCACAAAGTCTCCTCTTAACAGTTGTTCTAGAGATAAGAAGGTGAGACTAAACTTTTGGTCTGTACTGTGTATATAATATACATATATATATATATATATATATATATATATATATATATATATATATATATATATATATATATACAGTGGGGAAATAAATGTTTATTTTTATAGTCTATATATATATATATATATATATATGGTCTACCTATGATGTAAAGTACAGGCAAATCTCATCTGTATAAGTGGGAGAACTTCCACAATTGATGGCTGACTAAATACTTTCCTTTTCCCCAGTGTGTGTGTGTATATATACAGTATATAAATACTAGCTGTACTACCCGGCTTCGCCCGGGTTAATAACTGCTGTTAACAAAATATAATGTATTAACAAAAATTTATTCTGCACACAAAAACCACAAAACAAATAGCTAGAAATGTAATTATTAAATTGTTGCCTATATTAACCAATCAGAGCTCAGATTAATTAACTGTAGCAAAATAGAAGCTAAGCTGTGATTGGTTGCTATTGGCAGCCTGATAAATCTCCAGGCAACAGAAAGCCCTCCCCCCTGACAGTATATATTAGCTCACACATACACATATAGACAGGTCATGTGACTGACAGCTGCCGTATTTCCTATGTGGTACATTTCTTGTTCTTGTAGTTTGGCTGCTTATTAATCAGATTTTTATTTTTGAAGGATAATACCAGACTTGTGTGTGTTTAGGGCGATTATGTGGTGAGGTTGGTGTATGTGTGGTGAGATGTGTGCTGAGGGTGGTATATGTGTTCAAGCACGTGGTAGTGTGTGGCGCATTTTGTGTGTGTGTTCATATCCCCGAGTGTGGTGAGTATCCCATGTCGGGGCCCCACCTTTGCAACTGTACGGTATATACTCTTTGGTGCCATCGCTCTCATTCTTTAAGTCCCCCTTGTTCACATCTGGCAGCTGTCAATTTGCCCCCAACACTTTTCGTTTCACTTTTCCCCATTATGTAGATAGGGGCAAAATTGATTGGTAAATTGGAATGCGCGGGGTTAAAATTTCGCCTCACAACATAGCACCCGGCGCTGCCGGGGATAGTAACAGTCTCTCTGTTTCTCTCCCATTCTCTGTCTGTCTCCCCCTCTGTATATATCTCGCTGTCTCTCTATCTCTATCTCTTTGTCTGTCTGTCTCTTTCTCCATCTGTCTCAATCTCTTTCCCAGTCTGTCTATCTCTGTCACTTTCCCTGTCTATCTCTGTCACTTTCCCTGTCTATCTATCTCTGTCACTTTCCCTGTCTATCTATCTCTGTCACTTTCCCTGTCTATCTATCTCTGTCACTTTCCCTGTCTATCTATCTCTGTCACTTTCCCTGTCTATCTCTGTCACTTTCCCTGTCTGTCACTTTCCCTGTCTGACACTTTCCCTGTCTGTCACTTTCCCTGTCTGTAACTGTCAGTCTCTTTCCCTGTCAGTCTGTATCTTTGTCTGTGTCTATCTCTTTGTGTCTGTCTCTTACCTTGTCTGTGTCTGTTTCTTACCCTGTCTGTGTCTGCCTCTTTCCCTGTCTGTCTCTTTCCCTGGCTGCATTGTGACATGCCAACATTCCATATAAGGGCGTAGCTGCGCATTCTTCTGAAGTTCTGGCTGCACTGTGGCTCCGAGCTCCATTCGCTTTAATGAAGGCAGGTTTTTTGGCGAATAACTGTAAAGAGCGGGGTTAAAATTTCCCCTCAAAACATAGCCTATGACGCTCTCGGGGTCCAGAAGTGTGTGAGTGCAAAATTTTGTGGCTGTAGCTGCGACGGTGCGGATGCCAATCCCGGACATACACACACATACACACACACATTCAGCTTTATATATTAGAGATATATATATATATATATATATATATATATATATATAACAATGTACAGTATATGAGATGTTTTTACTAATATTTTAGTTATCACTATAACTATCAGATCTTTACCATAATTATAGACACAATAGACTATCAAAATAATATTAATATACCATCACCTGAATATTCACTGTATCATAAGTACACTTCTGTTATTTTTCACAAATATTTTTTGTCTTTAGTCACTGTATAGATGCTAATTTTAATGTATTATATTTATTGGCCCTTAACCCCGTATATTGGTATTATGTATCAATAAACTTGTCCCCATATTTTAGTTCTGATGTGTGCTCAGCATTCTGAGTCCTCCTGACCCCCGAATCATGGCTAACCTGGCCTTGCTGACACACACCACCGTCAGTTTCCATGATGGCGCTGCCTGCTTGCAGGTTACAGTCCTTGAGCTGGCGGTAACGTGTAAAGGAGCACGCTACATGGCTGCAGCGCCATAACTCAGAATAACTCCTGGTCACATGACCTGATACATTACTTACATTACTTTTTTTTTTTCCAAGTACTGTTTGCACGTATGTAGCCCCCAAACTGAAAGACTGACCCATTCCCATGACTAACTACTAGTGCACCAGCACGTTTGATAATCCCACACTCAGATTTATTGAAATATTTATTTGGATTACAATTTAACCCCAGTTTTCTGTCTTGTAAAAGTCATTAAAAATTTGCTACCTTGTATGTTATAAGACAGTCCTGTAACTTCTTCTGAAAGGCAGTCCGATTTTGTGTAGGAACAAAGACCAATTGTGGACACAGACTTATATCAGAGACTTAAGGGGGCTTTACATGCTACGATATCGTTAATGTTTTATCGTCGGGGTCACGTTGTTAGTAACGCACATCCGGCGTCATTAACGATATCGCAGCATGTGACACTTACCAGCGACCTTAAGCGACCTCAAAAATGGTGAAAATCGTTCACCATGGAGAGGTCGTCCCAAACTCAAAAATCGGTAAGGGTTGTTTTTTGTTGTGGTTCGTCGCTCCTGCGGCAGCACACATCGCTGTGTGTGACACCGCAGGAGATAGGAACGTCTCCTTACCTGCCGCCGGCCACAATGCGGAAGGAAGAGGTGGGCTGGATGTTTACATCACGCTCAGCTCCGCCCCTCCGCTTTGATTGGCCGGCCGCTTAGAGACGTCGCGGTGACGTCGCTGTGATGCCGAACGTCCCTCCTCCTTGAGGGAGGGATTGTTCGGCAGTCACAGCGACGACGACGACCAGGTAAGTGCGTGTGACGCTGCCGTAGCGATAATGTTCGCTGCGGCAGCGATCACACGATTTCGCTTACACGATGGGGGCGGGTACTTACATGCTCGATATCGCTAGCAATTGCTAGCAATATCGTAGCGTGTAAAAGCCCGCTTAACTCCGGCTAATAGCTGGGGGAGGTTTCTGTTGTAGCACATGGACAGTCTACAAATGATGGAGGCATTCGTCTTGTAAATTTTTAATCTTACTCCAGCTGGATTTTGTTTTTATCAAGACTGAAGTATAATTTCATAGATTCCATTTAAACAGTGGAAAAAGTAATTACTCAGATTTAATTAAATGTGTGGATTGCCCCATTTAATGTATAGACAAGGGTGGAACAATCGCGATTGCAGGGATCACCACCACCTCTGAGGGTGCACATCCAGCTGAAATGCATCGTGTGCAGAGACCTGTCGGGTCCTTGCGCTGCGATACACACAGCTGGCCAAACAGAAGCTGGCAGCTTTCATCTATGTCCCAGTGACTGAGGGAGGCGCATAAGATCATCGTCATGCCATTGTACCGACACTGATGTAAGCTGCGGGCCAGCTATAGAGGAGGACACTGTGGGACTCGGGGAAATTTTTCACTGGTGCCCATCAAACTCTAGTTCCGTCACTGTGTATGACCATTCCTAGTCTTCCATACGGTATTTACATTATTTTTAAACTGGCAACCCCTTTAAATTGCCTACATAAGGGGACAATATGCTATACAGTATATCCTGACTGTTGAGGATAAAGAATTGAGTATCCAAAAATACTTAATTCAGCCATTTTATAGACTCAGTTATATAGTTCAGTAGATGTAAACTAACACACATATTTGTGAATGCTTTTGTTTCTTACTAACATGTATATATGTATATTGCATATTCAGTGTATTTTCCTTAGACACAGTATATATCAGCACATGTAATTGTAAAAATGGCTGCAATTTCCTGTTTGCACCCAAGACAGATGGACAAAGGAAATTCCTGGAGTCTGGACTGACCAATCCAAGGAGGATGTGCAGATCTCTCTACGTCATGAAGCCCTGCCCTGCGATACTTGATTGGACTAAAACTTTTGTTTACACCTCCTTACTGCTTGGTCTAGAGTTTCTTTCAAACAATAAAAAGTACACTTGGTCAAGAGCCAGTCATGGAGATAGATGTAACTGACTTGCTGTCCAGTTATTTAGTCTCTAAGTGCACTCATGACATTTTAATTAGAAACAGCAGCCGGATCCCGAGAGATCCTTTGAGTCTCATCATCATCGTCATTTTTAACCTTGACATGACCACTGAATATTAATGACATATCCATTACCTATTGCATTCATACAGCAGTTATGTCACAAAAAAATGTCTAATTTTTCAGCAACACATAGTCTGCGTCTTTCCCCCTTGATAGTTCGCTATGATAGCGTCACTGTACACATGTGCCCCCTTATTCCTTCAGGCCGATGTCTTGTCACTCTTGTAGGAATGGCTTTCATCAGTCGGCCTGTCTTCTCCTCATCACCATTGTCTTCTTATATGTTATTTGTTCTGTTGTACTTTAAAGAAAATGTTTTTAAGGATTTTTGACATTCATGTAAATTATAACCATATGTGAAAAACTATGTGGAAAATCACCTCTTCTATCATAATCTCCTGGAATCTCAAAATTCCTACTGTAAATTGCTTTAAATGACCAGGATTCAGGAGTTCATCATGGTAATCCCGTAAATCTACCTAAATCTATGTAAACTTCCACGTACTGCGGCTCATTAAAAGAAAATGAATAATAATTGTGGTTTGATGTATAATTTCATGCAGAGGCTCCTCACTTATATGGCGGGACTGCAGGAACTACTGTGTGACCGTCCTGGTCGCCATATGTCGGTATTGAACTTGTAGCTTTCATGGACCTCGGTAAGTTTTTGTTTTCTGTTCTTTTGTGGGGGGGGGAGGGGACTTTCACTGAGCAATTCACTTGACATGTTAACTTTATACAACAGGTCACTAGATTATGTCGATTGCACACTTCTCATTTCCAAAGTTATGAATAATAAAAACTTTCAAAGAAAGAAATTGTATTATTTTTTGAGGGTTTTTTTTCTGTTTTTCCATATTGTTGTACCCTTCATATTTTTATTTTTTCCCAGAAATGTATTGCAGCTCAGTGACCCACCAGGTTTGTGCACTGCAATAAATTACACCATATAATCAGAGGTCAGCAGCTGCCATTGCTGTACCAGTCAAAGGTGGTGAATTGCAGTGACGTCATTCATTGCCTGTGGTGCGCGTGCTGGAGTAAGCTGATGGCCTCTGCATTGGCTATAGAAGAGGATGCCACATGTCATGGAAGTGCGGGGTGGTAAAAAGAATCATTTGTTTGTTTTTAAATTGCGTTGGACTTTATTACTGGAAGGGGCCCAGAATGGAGAACATTATACCAGGAAGTGTCCCAAGATGATGGACATTATACCAAGAAGGGGCCAGAATGGAGGACATTATTATAGAAAGGGGCCCATGATGGAGTACATTATTACAGGAAGGAGACCAGGATGGAGGACATTATAAAAGGAAGGGACCTAAGATGGGAGACTTATGGGAGACATTGTTGAATAAAGGCCCAGGATGGGGGACATCATTACTGGAAGGTACCCAAGATGGTGGACATTATAAAAGAGGCCATGAGGAATTACATTATTACAGGCATATTACAGGCATTATACCAGGAAGGGGCACAGGATGTAGGACATTATTATAAGAAAGGGGCCCAGGATAAAGGACATTTTTACAAGAAGGAGTCAAGGATGAAGGACATTATAATAGGAAGAGACCCTGTGTGGGAAACTTATTACAAGAAAGGGCCCAAGATGGGGACATTATTAAATAAAGGCCCAGGATGGGGGCCATCATTACTGGAAGGTACCCAGGGTGGTGGACATTATAAAAGTATCCAGGAAGAATTATATTATTATAGGATGGGGGGCACTATATGAGGAAGGGGCCCATGATGGAGGACATTATTAAAGGAAGGGGCCCATGATGGAAGACATTATCATAGCAAGGGGCCTACAATGAATGACAATATTACAAGAAGGAACCCAGGATGGATTCATTATAATAGGAAGTTAGGAAGGACCCTGTGTAGGAGATTTATTAAAGGAAGCAGCCGAGGATGAGGAACATTAATAAATAAAGGCCCAGGATTGGGGACATCATTACTGGAAGGTACCCAGGATGGTGGACATTATTAAAGGGGCCAGGAAGAATTACGTTATTAAAGGATGGGGGGCATTATACCGGGAAGGGGCCCAGGATGGAGGTAATTATTGCATAAGTGCAAATACATGTCTTTATAGGGTCTAGAATGCTACAAGGGCAAATACATCTGACCAACATGCAGATGAGGGTAAGATCCTAATTTTGCATTGAGCCCATCATACTATAGTGATGCCACTACCTGTATATCTTCTTGAAGAAAATAGTTTCACAGGACCAAGATGATTGTGTGTACATATTCACATTAGCAAAACAGCCCAGAAGGGTCCTACAGGAAGTTTAACTACTGCCCACCATGTGCAAAGTACCATACTTATTAATTGTGAATTCACTTTTTTTCATTGGCCGTGCCTTGTAATGCAGCTGAATTAAATACCATCATGAATAGGACTAAGGGGCACTTTGCACACTACGATATCGCAGGTGTGATGTCGGTGGGGGTCAAATTGAAAGTGACGCACATCCGGCGTCACAGGCGATATCGTAGTGTGTAAATCCTTTATGATATGATTAACGAGCGTAAAAACGTCGTAATGGTATCATTGATGTAGCCTCGGTCATTTCCATGAATTGGGAAATACCGATGTTACGATGTTGTTCCTCGTTCCTGCGGCAGCACACATCGCTGTGTATGAAGCCGCAGGAGCGAGGAACATCTCCTACCTGCGTCCTGTGGCTCACGCCGGCTATGCGGAAGGAAGGAGGTGGGCGGGATGTTTACGACCCGCTCATCTCCGCCCCTACGCTTCTATTGGCCGCCTGCCGTGTGATGTCGCTATGACGCCGCACGACCCGCCCCCTTAATAAGTCGTAGTGTGCAATGTCGTAGTGTGCAAAGTGCCCCTAAAATGCAAAGTCAGATACATCCAATGGACAAAAATGGCATTTTTGTTTCTGGGGAGAAAAGGTCCATATTTTAATCTTGAACAATTCCTTTAACAAGAGATTTAATTACAGTTTTTGCTTTTATTCTATTTATCAAGCCTTACCAAAAAAAAAACAAAAAGGCTTCAGTATTAAGCCTCAGAGTCAATGAATAATTAATGATCAGTTATTCCATCTCTTATAATGTGCTTTATGCATTCGCATGTCTATGTGTGCTCAGGATATCAATGTATGTATGTATTCAGGACTCGTCGTCTTGTATTAATTTAAAAGCAAACCTACCATTTCTTTAATCCGGTCCACTGAGCCTAAGATTTCTTACAAGGAAAAATTTCATTATCTCATCATTTCTATAACTCTTTCAAGTACATTTATTTGGGTAAGTAATGAAAATATCCTTGTTATAAAAACTGGTTTAATATCATCTGCGCCTGCAAAAGAGCCTTGGTTTATAGGAGAAGAATATATCAAAATTGTGTGCGCTCCAGAAATAGAATTACATTATTTCAACCTGACGACAGCTCGTCTCAGACCTGTTTAAGAAGTTACAAAATTTCCAGTTTTTAATGAGGACGAGTCTCTAACCAGCTCTTTCTAAATATAACTGTATCTTGACACTTTCTAACACCGTTAGGAAAAAAATTCAGTTTTTTTTTCTGTTTCCCTGCATTATAATCCATGTGAACCTGAATATTATTTTCTATTTTCCTTTTGCATCCTTTTTAATTCTAAGGCTATGTTCAAGCATGGCATTTTTGCATAATTTTCTGCACCAAAAACCATAATTGTGGCGGCAAAATCACTGCTTATATGTGCATTTTTGTCTGTATTTTAGGTAGGTTTTTGCAGCATTTTTACTTTTTTCATTCATTTTAATGGGTGAAAAGCGCTAAGAAAACACTGAAAGAATTTATATTGGCATAAACAGCAGAGCTGAAAATACAAATGTGCATGAGATTTCAGAAATCTCATTAATTATGCTTGTACTATATAATGCTGAATATTTTCTGTACCAAATACGCTGTGTAAAATATGCAGCAAAAATGCCACGTGTGAACATACCCTTAAGCCATACAATTACAATAGTGGAGGCATTTCACATGAAGAGCCAATATGCCATCTCTGTATTTAGGCTTTAGAGTAAATCAGTTGGCAAGCTGCCAATATGGATTATTACAACTTTTTAAACACAAAATTATATTCAGAATAAATCTCTCGAATTAAAATAAATACATAAAAAATACCCATTATTATTATTATTATCATTATAGCGCCAGTTATTCCATGGCACTTTACATGTGAAAAAGGGGCATACATAGACAAGTACAATAATCGTGAACATTTCAAGGCACAGACTGGTACAGGAGGAGAGAGGACCCTGCCCAGGAGGGCTCACAGTCTACAGGGGATGGGTGAGGATTCAGTAGGTGGGGACCCTGCCCACGAGGGATCACAGTCTACAGGGAAGAGTGAGGATATAGGAGGAGAGAGGACCCTGCCCTTGAAGGACTCACAGTGAGGATACAGGAGAAGAGAGGACCCTGCACATGAAGGGCTCACAGTGTACAGGGAAGTGTGAGGATACAGGAGAAGAGAGGACCCTGTCCATGAGGGGTCACAGTTTACAGGGAAGTGTGAGGATACAGGAGGCGAGAGGACCCTGTCCACGAGGGCTCACAGAGAAGGGTGAGGATACAGGAGAAGAGAGGACCCTGTCCACAAGGGCATACAGTCTACAGGGAAGGGTGAGGATACAGGAGGTAAAAGGACCCTTTCCGCGAGGGCTCACAGTCTACAGGGAAGAGCAAGGATATAGTTGGAGAGAGGACCCTGCCCGCGAGGGCTCATAATCTACAGGGAAGGGTGAGGATATAGGAGGAGAGAGGACCCTGCCCTTGAAGGACTCACAGTGAGGATACAGGAGAAGAGAGGACCCTGCACATGAAGGGCTCACAGTCTACAGGGAATGGTGAGGGTACAGGAAGAGAAAGGACCCTGCCCACAAGGGCTCACAGTCTACAGGGAAGGGTGAGGATATAGGAGGAGAGAGGATTCTGTCCGCGAGAGCTCACAGTCTACAGGGAAGTGTGAGGATACAGGAGAAGAGAGGACCCTGTCCATGAGGGCTCACAGTTTACAGGGAAGTGTGAGGATACAGGAGGCGAGAGGACCCTGTCCACGAGGGCTCACAGAGAAGGGTGAGGATACAGGAGAAGAGAGGACCCTGTCCAAAAGGGCATACAGTCTACAGGGAAGGGTGAGGATACAGGAGGTAAGAGGACCCTTTCCGTGAGGGCTCACAGTCTACAGGAAAGGGCAAGGATATAGTTGGAGAGAGGACCCTGCCCGCGAGGGCTCATAATCTACACGGAAGGGTGAGGATACAGGAGGAGAGAGAACCCTGCCCATATGGGCTCACAGTCTTCAGGGAAGGGTGAGGATACATGCTCACAATATAAAGATAAGGTATCTTATTCATTTCAGCCACTCCCCTTTCAGTGCCATTTTGGTCCTCTACCGGTCTCTGTACATCTGGGTTATCCATAACAGGATGTGATACTACATGCTTTCCTGGGCAGAAGAAGCGGTATGACAGGTAGGTGGGACCTTAGCAGCACAGAAAGAGGAGCAGAAGGTGATAGGTAAGGTACATTTCTGAGTATGCTGGGTCTCCTGTAATATAGATACAGATATTCCTTCCTGTCTATCTATGCTTCTAGAATTCTGGAGAACACAGGAGTGACCAGTGCAGAATTGTGGTTTCTTTAGTTTTGTTTTGTATTGTAACATTTTCATACACTATATTTCCCCTTTAAATTTAGTTTTATCCCTTGTACATTGAAGCGCCTGACATGAACAATGTATTATAGAAGTACAGGCGTTGTGCATATAGTAACCAATAGTGAGTGCACCATTAACCATAGATAATTGCACATTCCTAAACATGACCAATACGTTCGGTGACATGCACTTTCTCGTGAGGCTTGCATGTCATATATCTCAAGTGCAGGTCAATAGCCTGTACAGATCAATCAGTCAGGAGTATAGTCAGCAGTTCTGGAAATAAATGCTTGCTGCAGAGGAACTGAAGACGAGCATCAGCAAACCAGAAGTAAATGTTTTCTTAAAAGACAGAACAATGGGGTAATAATAATGAAAACATATGAATTTAAACATTACATGTGGGCATAGGAAGGAACGTTTCGCATCTTCAGAGGTTCACACTGTTTTTATGACGTTAGTTAACACATTATATAATGATTATATTATATTATTATAGTTATATTATTCCATTTTGTGCAGTATATTGTGACATAAGACAAAATCTCCTCAGAGGATACAAAGAATTGAGAGACCTACTGACAAATTCGCACTAGTGTTCATTACTTTTCATCTTCTTCTGTTAATCGTTTTGTTGGGTTCACACTTCTGTTGATGTGATTTGGGGGTGCACTTTAAAGGGTACAGAATTTATTTTATTGTGTGCAGCCAAATTAAGAGTCAAATATCTGCATACAAAGTATCCAAAGTGATCAAAGAGCTTTGATCATAAAAGGAACAAGATTGTTTTAATTGCAGAAGTTACAAACATCTTATAGCAAAATCTCGTGGATTCTTTCTATGGGTGCATATTCTTTACTATTGGTCAAGCTGCAAGAAAAAATCCTAATAGAGATATATATTTCAACATTTTCTAATAAGCTAAATCATCATAAGTTCCAAAAAGAGTTAATTTTTCTGAGTATAGACATGAGTGTGGTAAACAGTGCAAGCTCCATTTTGAAGAGTATTATTTTGGATATCTTCATGTTTTCTTATCCATAACAGGTGTCTACTTACTGTTATTACTGTTAGGCTGCTTTCACACTTCCGTCATTTTGCATCAGTCACAATCCTTCGCCTTGAGAAAATACGGTATCCCGCAAAATATTTTGCAGGGTTCAGTTTTTTCCCCATAGACTTCTATTAATGACGGATTGGTACTGATGGCCTTGTGTTGCATCCTCTGCACAATGGATCAGTCATGCAGTGACTGACCATTGGGCAGAAGCAACGCAGAATGTAACGTTTTTTCTCTGCGGCGAAAAAACTGAGAGCGAAGGATGCGTCGGCCTCCATCGTGTGTTATAATATAAGCCTATGGGTGGCGGAATGGATCAAATGACGGATTCCAGTGAAGGATTCGTCTTTTAGCAATCAAGCATGCTCAGATGCTCTCTTTCTCTTCTCCCCGGGATGGGTTCATATAGGTAACATTGTACAACAGATCCGCGTTTTCATAGCATCCGTTGCATCACTTTTGCCACTGTCTGTGACGGATCAGTCACATCAGTCACAGATTGTGACTGATGGAAAAAGACAGAGATGTGAAAGCAGCCAAAAGGCTGCTTTACACGCGTCGATATCTCGTTCGATCGCATTTCCGATCGCACCCGCCCCCATCGTTTGTGCGGCACGGGCAATTTGTTGCCCATGTCGCACAAAGTCAGTAACCCCCGTCACACGTACTTACCTCCCGAACGACCTCGCTGTGGGCGGCGAACATCCTCTTCCTGAAGGGGAAGGGACTTTTGGCGTCACAGGACGTCACCGTGACATCACTAAGCGGCTGGCCAATAGAAGTGGAGGGGCGGAGATGAGCGGGACGTAAACATCCCGCCCGCCTCCTTCCTTCCGCATTGCCGGCAGGTAAGCTGTAGTTCGTCGATCCCGGGGTGTCACACGGAGCGACGTGTGCTGCCTCGGGAACGATGAACAAGCGGAGCACAGAAGGACGTTCTATTTTTGGAAAATGAGCGACGTGTCAACGAGCAACGATAAGGTGAGTATTTTTGCTCGTTCACAGTCGCTCATTTGTGTTACACGCTACGATATGTCTAACGAGGCCGGATGTGCGTCACTAACGCCGTGACCCCGACGACATATCGTTTGATATATCGTAGCGTGTAAAGCCTGCTTTAGGTGTCTACTCTATCGGTTATTTATTTATATGATGGAAGTGATATTCATTTGTTCGTTGCCACCATTCCTTTTTTAATGGTACCAATTAACTTATAATACAATGTACTCGTTTATAAAAAACCTGAAAAATTATTTGTGAGATAGAAAAAATAACAATTCCATTAAGGTTTTTTAGCTTTGTGTTTGTCACACCATGAACTAAGAGCAATTTTTTCCACTATTTTTTCATCAATGGAGCTATATGGGGGCTTGTATTTTGTGGGACAATTTGTAGTTTTTATTAATATCATTAATTACTTTTTGATCATTTTTTGCTTAATTTTTGGAGGAAGGTAAAGCAACCAAAGGCTGCAAATCTGACTTTTTTTTAACAGCATTTATAATGCATGGTAAAAGTTTGATAAATGTATTGTGCAAGGAACAGTGATTGCAGACAGGAGTTGATAGTCATGCTTTGTTTATACGGTTGATGATAATACGACATGTTATTAATGGTCACAGCTCAGTGGTGATGTATGGATGCCATAGCATTGAATCAAATGTTTTCAGAAAGTGACTAGTCTATATATTGGAAGAGCCTTCTGAAGTGTCATGTATGTGACACAGAACCGTAGTGCTGAGAATAGCGCAGCAGTGAGTAGAGAACCGCTGTCTAAAATGTATTGTAGACCTACTTGTATGGAATTAGTTTGTCAACTAGGATTCAGAGTAGCATGGCTGAGCGAATATTGGCCAATGTCTTTTATCAAGCAAAAGGTTAAACCCCAAAATACAAGACAGACCAGAGACATTTGTTCAAGCCTTCACAAGGTCAAAAAATTAGTGTTACTGTTGGTTTGAAATCACTAAATTTGTGTAAAATCTACTTTAGTCATTAAGACTTGTGTACCATTATCCATAACCTCCAAGTTTGTGTGTGATTACTGTTACTGCTGAGATTTCTGCCCCTTCTGGAGATAAGTTAAATTTGCTTGGAACAAGACCAATTTTGTTTGAGCTACCGAGTCATCTTCTTGAGCGGACTTCTTGCGGGGGACTACCAGAGCCTCTAATTAATTCAAATCCTCTTAACAAGCGTCTCACTCTACATTACCCATCTGACAGCAAACTCTCTTGACTTCCAGACTAGGTTAAGTGATAGATCACCACCTGAACACTATGTAGTTGATGTAGAAGCTGCTACTGAGCACCACATTCTGTCACAGTGCGTCTCGTGAGTCGTGAGTCCTGCTCTGCTATACAACTAGACTCTGCTCCAGTGCCATAGTGTGCTTTTTGACATACCCAGTTCCATTAATTTGATTGGTTCTGCTACATTTCCGCAGTATGCCAACTCACATGCCTAGGTCTCCATTCCTTCACTGGGGTCTGCAATCTTCCCACAGTGCTCCTGACATACCAAACTCTGCAATATTGCTGTTCTCTACTTCATCGAGTCTTCTGACCCACCACTAGACCTCAAACTTAGCTACATTGTATCAATGACAATGAGTCTCCTGACCTACTGAGCTTTGCCACATCACCGAGCCATTTCTACTTTGCCACTTGCCCTGCTTAATCAGTCTTTCCACACTTTGTCTCCAGCCTCAACGACTCCAACTGCTTCACCTTGCTGCATCAACGTCATCAGCCCTAGTCATGTTTATCCAGACCAAGAGATTTGAGGATCCACCTCACCTAATGAGACAGAACAATCTAATGGCATCCTGAGAGTCGTAGTTTTATAATATCTGAAATATCAGTGGTTATTGACCTCTATTTTAAAGTACCTAAAGATACAGAAGACTGCGTTCTTGATGGAAGATGTACAAATTGATATATCCTATAGAAATGAATTGAAAGCACATTGAACTAGTCACTGCTTTTTGGCAATTGACAATAATAAAAAATAAATAAATATACTGTATATAATACAATAAAAATATATATAGATATATATACAGTATATATATATATATACAGTATGTGTGTGTGAGTGTGTATATATATATATATATATATATATATATATATATACACATATACAAACATGCATAGTGAATTTTGTCCACATGTGCACTGACAATATTCCTGATGGACAATGGAGCCATCAAGATCGTCTATAATTTATTGAATTTGTGTACAGTTAGTTGCCTAATGGGCCATTAATCATTATGTTTCCTTGTACATTGCACCTCTTATTGACCTACACACGTTAAGTCATGCCTGACAATAAAAAGAAATCCAAGCAAAAATAAAGTATTGATTAGTTTGTATTAATTATAAGGAAGAAATGTATGGCTTTCTGCTGATAACAGATTATTAAGATATGATATAGCGACACAGAGGAATAGGGTGAAGTTCCCAGGCTCTGATACAAAATATGCCCCATAAGAATCCAATATAATTCTGGTTATCACTGGCCTGTCCTGTCAAATACCCGGCAGGGGTGCAACGGCAATCACTCTACACAATAAAACGGTGTGTGCACTGCATATATGTAGTGGGCTCAGAAATAAGGTGTAGGACGACTGTATTCTGTAGCCAGCAAGTCAAACTGTTGCTGTCAGAGGTAGCACCAAGCACAGGAGCTTAACCTTTTAGATTATTATTATTATTATTATTATTATTTATTTTTAGAGCTCTGTGGTTCTCCATATGTGAAAAGGGGTTTTTCATACCAAAATACAAATAAAAATCACAATGAACAAACTAACAATGACAGACTGGAACACAGGAAAGCGACCTGACTTCTTGGGTTTACAATCTACAAATACTTGGGAAGGAGGCATTAGGGTTGGGGAGATGAGGTGGCAGCGTGGTTATTGCTGGCTGTAAGCTTGCTTGAAGAGATGGATTTTCAAGTTCCAGCTGAAGTATTCAAATGTGGTGGATAATATGATGAGTTGGAGCACAGAATTCAAGAATACAAAGGAAACTCAAGAGAAGACTTGGAGGCAATTAGGTGAAGAACTGTCACATTGTGACTACTGTGGTTCCACCAGGAACCAGGGAACACCCGGTGAATGTCACAACACACAGGGTATACAATACAATGCTTGTGCCCTGGCGCTGGGGAGATGGGATAAGGATCACCTCCTGCACACACCTGATGGTGTAACCTGCACTCTCAAATGTCCTTATGTGGGTTCTTTCATCCTGTTGCCGATCATGAGCCTAGACCCTTGCTTGCCCTAAACTTACCCTGGCTAGTGAGAAGGCCTTTGAGAGCATTAGTCTCACAACCTCTATAATAAAACACGAAGGAAGTCTAACAGACGGAGTGATATAGACAAACGGATATACGACAAACCGTTGCAGTCGAACAACAGTCAACAACACAGCTCCAATAGCAGAATCTTCAGGTACCACTAGAACCTGCCTCTCTCTTTGGATGGTCTGAATACAGTGAATCTATTGCCAGCCTCAGGTGAAAGATCATGTGACTATTTAAAGAGGAAGAGAGTCATCACAAACCAGCTGCAGCTGAGATCAACTAATTAGGAGCTAGCAGCAAGGAAAACGACATTAACCCTTGCATCTCCTAAAGAAAGTAAATATGTTTAATATGCAGAGCCTCACAAATATATGTGAAGCTTGGATCACAGAACCATCACAAATCTCTCAACCGCAAGAGACACTCATGACAGGAACATACAAGTGTAGAAGAGAGAAGAAGGTCTTGACAAGATTGGAGATTGAGTGTGGGAAGATATGGGGAGATTAGTTTGGAGATAGGAGGAGGCAGACGAAGGAGACAGATGGCTTTGTAGGTCAATGTTAGTTTGAACTTGCTTCCTTGAGAAATTGAGCGCTAATGAAGGGATTTGCAGAGCATGAGGCAAAGAAGTAGTGAGGGGAGAGGTTCATTAGTCGGATAGCAGAGTTAAGGACTGGTTGGAGAGATGTAAAAGTGTTAGAACGAAGGCCACAGAAAAGGATGTTGCAGTAGTCCAAGTGGGAGATGATGAGGATGTGCACTAACACTTTAGCAGATTCAAGGTTGAGAAAAGGACATATACTGGAAATATTTTTGAAATGGAAGTGGTAGGATGTAGAAAAATATAATATATATATATATATATAACATTTATTATCACTGCTTGTGCAACTGTCTGTACTAATTCCATCATACTATGCATCCCATGAAATGAAATAAAATAAATTTGAAATGGCAGAATCTGCCATTTGTTTGGCTAATTTGTCCCCTTAAAAAATGGAGAAAAAATTAAAGGTGATCTATACCTGAAAGCAGTGACGATTAAACTTGTATTGTGTGTGTGTGTGTGTGTGTGTGTGTGTGTGTATACAGTGCTGGCCAACAGTATTGGCACCCCTGCAATTCTGTCAGATAATACTCAGTTTATTCTTGAAAATGATTGCAAGCACAAATTCTTCAGTATTATTATCTTCACTTAATTTGTCTTCAATGAAAAAAAAAAAATTGTCATAAAGCCAAATTGTATATAATTCCACACCAAACATAAAAAAGGGGGTGGACAAAAGTATTGGCACTGTTTGAAAAATCATGTGATGCTTCTCTAATTTGTGTAATTAACAGCACCTGTAACTTACCTGTGGCACCTAACAGGTGTTGGGAATAACTAAATCACACTTGCAGCCAGTTGACATGGATTAAAGTGGACTAAACCTCTGTCCTGTGTCCTTGTGTGTACCACATTGAGCATGGAGAAAAGAAAGAAGACCAAAGAACTGTCTGAGGACTTGAGAATCCAAATTGTGAGGAAGCATGAGCAATCTCAAGGCTACAAGTCCATCTCCAAAGACCTGAAAGTTCCTGTGTCTACGGTGCACAGTGTCATCAAGAAGTTTAAAGCCCATGGCACTGTGGCTAACCTCCCTAGATGTGGAAGGAAAAGAAAAATTGACGAGAGATTTCAACGCAAGATTGTGCGGTTGGTGGATAAAGAACCTCGACTAACATCCAAACAAGTTCAAGCTGTCCTGCAGTCCGAGGGTACAACAGTTTCAACCCCATACTATCCGTCGGCGTCTGAATGAAAAGGGACTGTATGGTATGATACCCAGGAAGACCCCACTTCTTACCCCGAAACATAAAAAAGCCAGGCTGGAGTTTGCCAAAACTTACCTGAGAAAGCCTAAAACATTTTGGAAGAATGTTCTCTGGTCAGATGAAACAAAAGTAGAGCTTTTTGGGAAAAGCCATCAACATAGCGTTTACAGGAAAAAAAGAGGCATTCAAAGAAAAGAACACGGTCCCTACAGTCAAACATGGCGGAGGTTCCCTGATGTTTTGGGGTTGCTTTGCTGCCTCTGGCTCTGGACTGCTTGACTGTGTGCATGGTATTATGAAGTCTGAAGACTACCAACAAATTTTGCAGCATAATGTAGGGCCCAGTGTGAGAAAGCTGGGTCTTCCTCAGAGGTCATGGTTCTTCCAGCAGGACAATGACCCAAAACACACTTCAAAAAGCACTAGAAAATGGTTTGATAGAATGCACTGGAGACTACTAAAGTGGCCAGCAATGAGTCCAGACCTGAATCCCATAGAACACCTGTGGAGAGATCTCAAGATGGCAGTTTGGTTAAGGCACCCTTCAAATCTCAGAGACCTGGAGCAGTTTGCCAAAGAAGAATGGTCTAAAATTCCAGCAGAGCATTGTAAGAAACTCATTGATGGTTACCGGAAGCGGTTGTTTGCAGTTATTTTGGCTAAAGGTTGTGCAACCAAGTATTAGGCTAAGGGGTACTTTGCACGCTGCGACATCGCTAGCCGATGCTAGCGATGCCGAGCGCGATAGTACCCGCCCCCGTCGCACATGCAATATCTTGTGATAGCTGCCGTAGTGAACATTATCGCTACGGCAGCTTCACATGCACTTACCTGCCGTGCGACGTCGCTCTGGCCGGTGACCCGCCTCCTTCCTAAGGGGGCGGGTCGTGCGGCATCACAACGACGTCAGACGGCAGGTGGCCAATAGAAGCGGAGAGGGCGGAGATGAGCGGGGCGTAAACATCCCGCCCACCTCCTTCCTTCCGCATAGCCGGTGGAGGCAGGTAAGGAGATGTTCCTCGCTCCTGCGGCTTCATACACAGCGATGTGTGCTGCCACAGGAACGAGGAACAACATCGTACCTGTCGCTGCAGCGATATTATGGAAATGTCCGACACTACACAGATCACCGATTTACGATGCTTTTGCGATCGTTTATCGGCGTATCTAGGCTTTACACGTTGCGACATTGTTACCGGCGCCAGATATGCGTCACTTTCGATTTGACCCCGGCGATATCGCAGTAGCGATGTCTCAAAGTGCAAAGTACCCCAAAGGGTGCCAATACTTTTGTCTGGCCCATTTTTGGAGTTTTGTGTGAAACGATCAATGATTTGATTTTTGTTTCATTCTCTTTTGTGTTTTTTCATTGCAAGCAAAATAAATGAAGATAATAATACCAAAGAATTTGTGATTGCAATCATTTTTAAGAAGAAACTGAGCATTATCTGACAGAATTGCAGGGGTGCCAATACTTTTGGCCAGCATAGACATACAGTGGAACCTTGGATTAAGAGTAACTTGGTTTGAAAGCGTTTTGCAAGACAAGCAAAGCTTTTTACAAATTTGTAACTTGGTTTAAGACCAATGCTTTGCAATAAGAGCAAATACTCCCCGTGCACACTTCTGGTTCTGTCCTTTCACCGCGCTCTGACCTGCTCTGGAGGTAATTTTCTGTATATATGTACTGTGTACTGTATACCATTGTACAGTACAGTATATACTTTATAGCATGTCTATCAGTTTGCATTTGTGGATACAGTATTGTACTTTCTTTCTGCTAACCAGTACAGCACGTTGCTTGTATTGTACCTCTCGCACACCAACAAGTCTATTGTAAGCTAACGTGCAGTTTAATTTGTTTTATATGCTTTTACTGTACTGTATAGTATTTAGTATTAGTGTACTGTAATCATTTTATATGAATACAGGATATTATATTGTATTACTGTAATAAGTTTGTATAAAGTACAGTAAATATTTTTGGATTGTGGAACGAATTGTCTGTGTTTCAATTATTTCCTATGGGAAAATTTGCTTTGATACAGTGCCTACAAGTAGTATTCAACCCCCTGCAGATTTAGCAGGTTTACACATTCGGAATTAACTTGGCATTGTGACATTTGGACTGTAGATCAGCCTGGAAGTGTGAAATGCACTGCAGCAAAAAAGAATGTTATTTCTTTTTTTATTTTTTTTTTAAATTGGGAAAAGTTTATTTAGAGGGTCATTTACTATTCGACCCCTCAAACCACAAGAATTCTGTTTGGTTCCCCTAAAGTATTAAGAAGTATTTCAGGCACAAAGAACAATGAGCTTCACATGTTTGGATTAATTATCTCTTTTTCCAGCCTTTTCTAACTAATTAAGACCCTCCCCAAACTTGTGAACAGCACTCATACTTGGTCAACATGGGAAAGACAAAGGTGCATTCCAAGGCCATCAGAGACAAGATCGTGGAGGGTCACAAGACTGGCAAGGGGTACAAAACCCTTTCCAAGGAGTTGGGCCTACCTGTCTCCACTGTTGGGAGCATCATCCGGAAGTGGAAGGCTTATGGAACTACTGTTAGCCTTCCACGGCCTGGACAGCCTTTGAAAGTTTCCACCCGTGCCGAGGCCAGGCTTGTCCGAAGAGTCAAGGCTAACCCAAGGACAACAAGGAAGGAGCTCCGGGAAGATCTCATGGCAGTGGGGACATTGGTTTCAGTCAATACCATAAGTAACATACTCCACCGCAATGGTCTCCGTTCCAGACGAGCCCGTAAGGTACCTTTACTTTCAAAGCGTCATGTCAAGGCTGGTCTACAGTTTGCTCATGATCACTTGGAGGACTCTGAGACAGACTGGTTCAAGGTTCTCTTGTCTGATGAGACCAAGATCGAGATCTTTGGTGCCAACCACACACGTGACGTTTGGAGACTGGATGGCACTGCATACAACCCCAAGAATACCATCCCTACAGTCAAGCATGGTGGTGGCAGCATCATGCTGTGGGGCTGTTTCTCAGCCAAGGGGCCTGGCCATCTGGTCCGCATCCATGGGAAGATGGATAGCACGGCCTACCTGGAGATTTTGGCCAAGAACCTCCGCTCCTCCATCAAGGATCTTAAGATGGGTCATCATTTCATCTTCCAACAAGACAACGACCCAAAGCACACAGCCAAGAAAACCAAGGCCTGGTTCAAGAGGGAAAAAACCAAGGTGTTGCAGTGGCCTAGTCAGTCTCCTGACCTTAACCCAATTGAAAACTTGTGGAAGGAGCTCAAGATTAAAGTCCACATGAGACACCCAAAGAACCTAGATAACTTGGAGAAGATCTGCATGGAGGAGTGGGCCAAGATAACTCCAGAGACCTGTGCCGGCCTGATCAGGTCTTATAAAAGATGATTATTAGCTATAATTGCAAACAAGGGTTATTCCACAAAATATTAAACCTAGGGGTTGAATAATAATTGCCCCACACTTTTATGTTGAAAATTTATTAAAATTTAACTGAGCAACATAACTTGTTGGTTTGTAAGACTTATGCATCTGTTAATAAATCCTGCTCTTGTTTGAAGTTTGCAGGCTCTAACTTATTTGCATCTTATCAAACCTGCTAAATCTGCAGGGGGTTGAATTCTACTTGTAGGCACTGTATAAGAGTAACTTGGTTTAAGAGCGCACTCCCGGGACCAGTTTTGCTCGTAATCCAAGGTTCCACTGTGCTGCATATTATGCATAATAGCAGCTGTTGAAAAAGGGGCAGGGAAATCAAAGCAAGGAGTGGCCCACCATGACTTTGAGCCTATATAAACCTAGAACCAACCCTGTTCATGTTGTCTTTGACTTTTTAACATAAATGCTTCAGTCTTCTATTGAAGGAATGCAGATCTGATGTTTTGGATGGATGAATTTTCAATGAAAGCATCTGAAAAAGCCCCAAAAAACTAATACAGAGGGTCAAGGAAATCCAGCTCAGATCACCATCTATTACAATCATTTGTTTCATCATACTCCAACAATGTTTGGTAGTAAATTAAATAGATCTCCCTTTTGGGGAAGTCCGAAATATGTAGCATTAACTCTAAGGGGCACTTTGCATACTACGACATCGCAAGCCGATGCTTGCGATGCCGAGCGCGACAGTCCCCACCCCCATCGCACATGCGATATCTTGTGATCGCTGCCGTAGCGAACATTATCACTACGCCAGCTTCACAAGCACTCACCTGCCCTGCGACGTTGCTCTGGCCGACGACCCGCCTCCTTATTAAGGGGGTGGGTCATGCGGCGTCATAGCGATGTCACACGGCAGGCGGCCAATAGAAGCAGAGGGGCGGAGATGAGCAGGACGTAAACATCCCGCCCACCTCTGTCCTTCCGCATAGCCGGCGTAAGCCGCAGGACACAGGTAGGAGATGTTCCTCGCTCCTGCGGCTTCACACAAAGCGATGTGTGCTGCCGCAGGAACGAGGAACAACATCGTAACATCGGTTATTTCCAAATTATGGAAATGACAGACGCTACACCGATGATACGATTACGACGATTTTGCGCTCATTAATCGTATCAAAAAGGCTTTACACACTACGATATCGCCTGCGACGTCGGATGTGCGTCACTTTCAATTTGACCCCACCGACATCGCACCTGCGATGTCGTAGTGTGCAAAGTGCCCCTAAGACAATAAATTATCAGCAAAAGTTGATAGAGGACATTTGGATCTTATATAGGTGCTGCCCCAGCAGCGGATCGAACCGCTCAGGATCCGGGGGTAGTGTCCGTTCGTGGCTCGAGGGTCCCTGGACCCAGGGGCTTAGGGGCCACACTCTAAAGTAAAAGGGGGAATATTTACAGGGGAGTTATAGTTCGTGACGCCACCCGTGGTGTGTGGTAACTTGGAGTACCGCCGCTGCCATTGGGAGTACCCGGGGTGATGGAGACTCTGGATGGTGCTACTGGGTGCCGTGAAGGAGAAATCACTCAGGTACTCACTCAGCCAATAAGCTGACACTGACAACTGGGTAAACCAAGTCTCTGGGTGCCGCTGCCTCTCAATAGGAGCTCGTCTGGATCCCGTCCCCTGCAGTACTGCCTGGTGATCTGTGACCTGCCTCCTGGCACAAAGTTTAAATTCACTGTAGTAGCCCAGTAGTCTGGAACTTGCTGGGCCCCGCTCACCACTGTGGCTAAGTGTGGGAGCCTGCTCTCAGGGCTCACGTTTGGGATTTCTGTGGGCTGCTTGTGTGGAAGGCCCTATCCCCCTCATTGCGCTAGTGCCCCGATTCTGGAGCGAGTGGGAACAGTCCATAAAGGCTCCGTTCTCCGCAAGTCAAGTGCCGGGTTGCCTGAAGTATCTCCCCGACCTAGGGTCCGTGTACCCCGCCGTGCCTTTGGTCCCGGACTGGTGATAGGACCAGCTGCTGACCGTTCCTTTAACAGGTCCAGGCACCTTACCTCAATCCCCTGCGACCGGGGGTCCAACTCTCCTTTAGGTCCAGACCACCGTCTGCAACCTAGATAGCTTCCCCTGGGAGCCACTACTCCCAGCCAGCCTCCTCCACTTTACTACTCCTATTTACTACTGCTCTTTACTACTGCTCACTTCACTCCTCAACTCCCCTTTCTGACCCCTAGGTGGGCGACCCTATTCCGCTCAAGCCGCCCACTGGTGTGTCTGGTGGGTGTGGTGCGGGATGTATCTAGGATTTGATTTGCTGTTTGAGGCAGCACTGTAATATGGGGACCCAGAACCATGAGAGATTTGAATACTGCACTTAAGGCCCCCTTCACACGTCCGTGAAAATCACGCACGTGTTTCACGGACGTGTCAAAGGTGCGTTTTCCCCTCCGTGTGCCGTGTTTATGGCACTACGTGTGTTCTCCGTGTGTTATACGTAATAACACACGGAGAACGGAAAGCCCCGCCTAACCTGATTCTTCCAGAGCTGTCTGTGGTGCTGAATGACAGTGTCCGGCACAGGCCACGTCCCGCTGACGCTGCTTCCAGCCCCCAGTGAAGAAGATGCATTGTTTAAATTCACTGGGGGACGGATGCAGGTGACAGCCGCGGCAGAGACTGCAGGGCTGGTGGGGGTGAGTATGTGTTTCTTTTATTTTTGAAATGACACGTGTGCTTCTCCGGCGTGTGTCACATGAACCCGCATCTGTACCGCCTCGCGCTCGGCCGCAGCCGAGCCGCTCGGATCCGGGCTCGTTTGGTGGGTGGCTCGAGCGTCTCCGGACCCGGGGGTCACGTCGCTCTGCAAGGGGTTGCTGGCGATCTCGATGGGGGTGGTTAGGTAGATGTACGGCCAGAGCCGTGTTTTGAGTTCGTGATGCCACCCACGGGACGTGGTGAAGGTGTAGACATCACCGCTGCGATTACGGGGCACCCGGGGGAGATGGTCGTGCAGCAAGATGTTAACCCCTCCGTGGGCAGAGATGGTGGCCCCAGTACCCGTTTGGGAAGTGTGTAGTGGCTGGGTGGTGCAGGGCGGTGCGCGGCCGGATGGCACTGTTGTACTCACTATGACAGATACACCGGAGTCTCTGGTAAACCAAAAGGATGGTGGTTGGTGCCCGCAGCCAGCTGCGTCTGTTCCCCGCCTTTCTCCTGCACCTCTTTTGTAGATTTTGACTGCCTACGCTTCAGTGACGGGAGTCCACTCCCCGGCATGTATGTGTCGGGAGAGCCCGTTTTGCCTGCAGGCGCTGGCCCGTGGGATCTCTCTGCCTGTGCGGTGGCTTTCTATCCCCCTCGGTGGGCTGTTTCCGTTTTTTGGGTCTTGGGACGGGAAGGGACCTAAGGTCCAGACCTCAATCAGTAAATTCGACGTAGTCCAGTGGCTTCTGGACCTCGTTCTGGGTCTGAGTACCCCTCCTGGTGCTCCGGTTTCCAGTTGGTTCCCCGGTTCGGTACCGGCGGGCCACTACCCTGTCCTGGTCCCTTACGGTTGCACCAGCCATCTTCCCGGCTCCTGCAGGCGGCAACCACAGTCTGCCTCCTGGCCACAGGGTATCCGGGCTATGACCAGATCCCTGACAGACGTTTTCACTTTTCTACTACACTCCTCTCCTGCCTAACTTCATCTGCTGTGTTTTTCCTGCCTCAGGCTATCCGAACTCCTCGGTGGGCGTGGCCAACCACCTGGCTCCTCCCCCTGTGTGAACGTCAAGACCTGAGAGGGGTGACTCAGGGTTTTTAGGTTGGCTGCTGTTACCTTTTTAGGGGGACAGGTGTAATGCAAGGGCCTACCTGTGACTACCTGGCTAGTCCAGGGCGTCACACATCCACAATACATCCGTGCTGGCCCGTGCTGCCAGAGAAACACGGACATGCATCCGTGTGGAGCACACGGGCTCACGTGTGCTCCACACGGAGGCACGGGTCAATGGCTGCACACGTGCGTGCACATAAACCCATTGATTTTAATGGGTTTACGTGTGCCCGTGTCTCCGGTACATGCGGGCACGGACCTAGCACGTACCGGAGACACGTGCGTGTGAAGGGGGCCTAAGAGAGCGAGCGTGCAGTACACTGTGACGACCTGATAGTCCAGGGGCGTCGCATATGCAATAGGAAACTTGGGCAAACTACGGCCTACAGGCCAAATCTGAACCTTTAACTGTTCCTATCTGGTGAAAAAAAGCCGCTGACTTCCCCTCGTTTGTCCAATGCCTCAATTACACCAGTATCTTCATCCTCGGGCTGCAAATACTGGAGAATGTAATGGTGGAGGAGGGAGCCATTGGCTCTACCTTCCACCATTCAGCCTGTGTGACTGAATGTCTCAAAACTGCAGGTATGATGAGGTCAGTAGACCGAACTTGCTGTGAAGCCTCAATGTGCAGAGCAAAGACTGGAGCAGTGCGCAGGGCGAACAGGTGTAAGGTGAGTAGTGTTTGCTTTATTTTTTTGTCATTCACTTCTGGGAGAGAATATGTAGGGCAAGCATTCTGTGTTTAGGGACTGTGAGAGATTATATTGTGTGGAGGACATAATAATCATACTGTGGCGGTTATCATTCTGTGTTGGCGGGCTGTGAAAGATCAAACTGTGAGGATCATCATTCTGTGCTAGGGGGCTGTGAGGAATCATACTGTGTGTGTCATCATTCTGTGTTAGGGTGCTGTGTGCGGGGCTGTGGGGGCCATCATACTGTGTTGGGGGACTGTAGAGGTATCATACTGTGTGTGGGGGGGGTGATGTGGTGTCCAGTATTCTTTGTACGGAGCTGTGGGACCATACTGTGTGTGGTGGCTCTAGGACCATTGTACTGTGTTGGGGACTGTGGGAGCATCATACTTTTCCTGGGTGAACGATTAACAATAGTACATGGCTGAATAATAGGAGCAGTATGATTTACTGCCTTATCTAAACATTACTTTACAATGCCAAAACATATTGTGCAGTCAATTATAGCTTCTCGACTAACTTAAAAAAGTGCGTTGTTAAAGATACGTGACTTAATTTGTACTCACTTTGTATGTTTGTTATTTTCCTTTTGTTAGAATGATGTTTCCACCAGATTTATTGACTTGGGCTAGCAATAGCTATTTAGTGAGTAATACATGGATAGTAGTGATGGGCAAATAGTGAAATATTTGGGATCGGATTATTCGTCTTGAATATTTCTCACTATTCGTATATTCGTCATGGATAACGAATTTAATGCAAGTTAATGGCAAACTCAAATTATTTTCCAGCAGACTCTTCCAGCATGTCTGGCTGGGCTGTAAAAAGGCTGAAATGGATGGAAAAGTATTGAAATTGAATAGAAACAGCATGGGGAAGATGCCTGGAAACTTTTTTGAAACACAGGTCGCGTCTGGGAACAATGATGTTAGAGTATTAGGCCACATTGACGTTTGGTCACCCGCCTATTTGTGATAACCAGTGCAGGTAAAGTAGACAGCTGGGGGCTGTAGCCCACAGCTGTGTGTGTTATCTTGGCTGGTTATCAAAAATAGAGGCTCCCCCACATTTTGTTTTTGTTTTTAATTATTTAAATAATTGATAAAAAAAAACACGATGTGGACTCCTGCTCATTTTTAATAGCCAGCGCAGATATAGTAGAAAGCTTGTGACTGGTATTCTCAGGCTTCTCACGCTGGGAAGGTCCTTGGTTATTTTGCCTTCCTCAGCTTAAAAATAGCACCTCGCAGCCACCCCACAGTTGAGGCATCCAACAGATGCGCCAATTGTGGTGGTTTACCGGCTCAACCCAATTGCCCTTTTGCTGTGGCAATTAGGGTAATATAAAGCAGAGGTGTATCTAGGCTTTCCAGCACCCGGGGCAAGAATTCAGTTTGCCCCCCCCCGCCAACAAGGAATTTGGGTGACTGTCATGTGACCAATCACTCATATATGATTTGCACACTTACAGTCATGTGGTAACGAGCTTCTCTTAATAATTCTCTCAATGTTCAATGAGAAACGTATGGCGAAAAGCTAATTGTCACATGCAAGTATGAAAATCACATATGAGTGGAGTGGCCATGTGGTGACCAGAGAGAAAAGCTGAATTGTGACAGTGGGTATATTACACACTGTTAGAACTAAGGATACTACACTACTTAATTTTGTAATTAAAGGGATTGTCCAGATTAGAGATAAAAGTCTGCAGTGAATCTATTCGTGACTTCAGGCTTCTGAATTCTTACAACGCATGCTCTGCACACTTTTAGGATTCTCCGGTGCCAGTGACGAGAATGGACGATCATGTGAGCACAAGTATGAGATTTGTATACTTCTGGCCACATTCTGGTTTGATGTGTCCAGCCTCAGTCAATTAATTTTCATTGAGCATGTCTGTTCAGCACATGACCACATGTATGTAAATCGCATACTTGCAGCTTCATAACCTCCCACTCTCACTGCCGGCATCAGAGAATCCTGACAGCGTGCAGTGTGCACACTGTGAGAATTCAGAATGCTGCAGTCACGTAGATTGACACACAGAGTGACTGCAGGCTCATCACAAACTTGTACAACCCCTTTAATGCTCCTAACAACATAAATAAAAACATAGTAACCCTTAACTTGTCAGACGGCACAAGACTTTATTAAAGAGATTGTCCACTACTTTAAGACTGAAGACCATTCCTTAGGATAGGTCACCAATGTCTGATTGGTCGGGATCCGGCACCTGGCACCCCCGCCAATCGCCTGTTCTAGGTGCCATGTCGGTGGTGGCAGGTGGCCGAAATGCTCAGTTCTGGATCTGCTCCGTCTTCTGATAGTGGCAACAGGTTCCTATTAAAATCAATGAGGCTGATGTGCAGTACCCGGCCGCGGACACCATCAGAGGACAGAGCAGATCCAGAAATAAGCATTTCCGGCCACCTGCATCAAGAGCAGCTGATCAGTGGGGGTTTCATTGTGCTCACATCAGAAGCAATGCGCAAGTGGGACAAAGGCCTAATGATGGGACATAGTATCACAAATAAATATTTTCATTCAGGTACCTTATAGATGATGTTGCCTCTGAGTCTTTTCTTTCTATTCACCTTGTCCTGACGCCATGATGACTTTTCACATTCACATCTCGTCTCTGCAGATTTCCATCTTCTCCGGTCTTCTGCAGCACATCCCATCACGATGCCCTAAAATAGCAGAATGATTATAATACTTCTACTTAAAAATATCTGCCCTACACTGTGCTCCTGAACAAATAATGGCCCCTCACTGTGTTCTCTGCACAAAATATGACCCACACACTGCCCCTCTTATCTTACATGCCCCACACACTTCTCCTTTCCATACTACTCTTCACACTGTGCTCTCACTTTATCACCCTATACTGCCCAGTCTTTATACTGTGCCCTCTCATCACACCCCCTCCTCGCTATGGCCTCACACTGTCCTCCAATTCTGCCCCCTCTCCATACCATGTCCCTCCACTACCCAGTCTCTATTCTGTGCCCCCTCACATTTTTCTCATCCCTTACTGTCTTCCTCACTACCTCCTGCGTGTCCATATACTTTTCCACCTCACTCTGCATCCAGCCCATTTGCTCCTCATACCATGTCACTCTTTATTCTGTGTCCTCAAAATTTCATTGCCATTTGCTCCCCATACCATGTCTATATACGTCACCCCTCCCTCTCCCCATACATCACCCCACATCCTCCCTCTCCCCATACATCACCCCGCATCCTCCCTCTCCCCATACATCACCCCGCATCCTCCCTCTCCCCATACATCACCCCGCATCCTCCCTCTCCCCATACATCACCCCGCATCCTCCCTTTCCCCATACATCCCCCCGCATCCTCCCTCTCCCCATACATCACCCCGCATCCTGTCTCTCCCCATACATCACCCCGCATCCTCCCTCTCCCCATACATCATCCCTCATCATTTCTTTCACCATACATCATTCCTCATTTCTTTCCCCATACATCATCCCTCATCATTTCTCTCCCCATACATTATCCCTCATCAGTTCTTTCCCCATACATCATCCCTCATCATTTCTTTCCCCATACATCATCCCTCATCATTTCTTTCCCCATACATCATCCCTCATCATTTCTTTCCCCATACATCATCCCTCATCATTTCTCTCCCCATACATCACCCCTCATCATTTCTCTCCCCATACAACGTCCCTCATCATTTCTCTCCCCATACATCACCCCGCATCCTCCCTCTCCCCATACATCATCCCTCATCATTTCTTTCACCATACATCATTCCTCATTTCTTTCCCCATACATCACCCCTCATCATTTCTTTCCCCATACATCATCCCTCATCAGTTCTTTCCCCATACATCATCCCTCATCATTTCTTTCCCCATACATCATCCCTCATCATTTCTTTCCCCATACATCATCCCTCATCATTTCTTTCCCCATACATCATCCCTCATCATTTCTCTCCCCATACATCACCCCTCATCATTTCTCTCCCCATACAACGTCCCTCATCATTTCTCTCCCCATATATCACCCCTCATCATTTCTCTCCCCATACATCATCCCTCATCAGTTCTTTCCCCATACATCACCCCTCATTATTTCTCTCCCCAGACATCATAGCTCATCATTTCTCTCCCCATACATCATCCCTCATCATTTCTCTCCCCATACATCACCCCTCATCATTTCTCCCATACATCATCCCTCATCATTTCTCTCCCCACACATCATCCCTCATCATTTCTCTCCCCCTACATCATCCCTCATCATTTCTCTCCCCATACATCATCCCTCATCATTTCTCTCCCCATACATCATCCCTCATCATTTCTCTCCCCATACATCATCCCTCATTATTTCTCTCCCCATACATCATAGCTCATCATTTCTCTCCCCATACATCATCCCTCATCATTTCTCTCCCCATACATCATCCCTCATCATTTCTCTCCCCACACATCATGCCTCATCATTTCTCTCCCCATACATCACCCCTCATCATTTCTCCCCATACATCATCCCTCATCATTTCTCTCCACACACATCATCCCTCATCATTTCTCTCCCCATACATCATAGCTCATCATTTCTCTCCCCATACATCATCCCTCATCATTTCTCTCCCCATACATCACCCCTCATCATTTCTCTCCCCATACATCATCCCTCATAATTTCTCTCCCCACACATCATCCCTCATCATTTCTCTCCCCATACATCATCCTTCATCATTTCTCTCCCCATACATCATCCCTCATCATTTCTCTCCCCATACATCACCCCTCATCATTTCTCTCCCCATACATCATCCCTCATCATTTCTCTCCCCACACAGCATCCCTCATCATTTCTCTCCCCATACATCATCCCTCATCATTTCTCTCCCCATACATCACCCCTCATCATTTCTCTCCCCATATATCATCCCTCATCATTTCTCTCCCCATACATCATCCCTCATCATTTCTCTCCCCATACTGTGCCCAAAGATGCTCCCCCCTCCCCAACCTCTCTTCCCACCATACTGTCAAAAGATTGTTCCCCCTCACCTCTACTGTATCTATAGCTACTGCTCCCTTTCCATCCTCTCTCCTCCATACTGTCTTTAGATACTGCCCCCTCCCCACCCTCTATCCCTTCATAATGTGTCCACTAATAGTTCCCTCTCCCCACCCTCTGTCCCCCCATTCCGTGTGCATAGATACCTCCCCCTTCACCCCATAATGTTCCTCCGTCCGTGTCTTCAGCTCCACAGTGGAGCACTTATCGGCGTTTCTTTGCCGCCTCTGCGTTGTGGGCCTGACTTCCGGGTCAGCAGTTTGATCAGCTGACATGATCACATGGCAGCCGTCGCTCTGACCCGGAAGTCAGCGCCAGCGTCACCGCTTCACTTGTCCTCGCGTCTGACAGATACGAGGACAATTGAGCAGTGGGAGCCGCGCGCTGCACTTTCTATGAGCCGCACTCAGAGAATAGCGGCTCCCGCTGCAGAGCGGCAACCGCAGCCCACCCCCTAGATACGCCCCTGTATAAAGGGTTAGTGACAGCTGGGATTTATCAGAAAAACACAGCTGACATCAAGCCCTGGGTTGGTAATGGAGAAGTGTCTGTGAAACCCCCCATTACTAAGGCTGTAAGTTAAAAGAAAAAAAAAAACACGAACACACAAAAATCCTTCATTTTAAATAATTTAAGAAAACATACCCTCTTTCACCAATTGACTAACCCCAAAAACACCGCCACAGGTTTGACATATTCGTCATGACGTCCCACGACAAATACCAGTCCCCAGCTGTCTCCTTTACCTGTGCAGGTTATCACAAATAGGCGAGTGACTGCACATCAGTTTATTTATTTTTTTCACTGTGCCTGCCAATCACAGTAATGCCAGTAACAAAAAATTGCTACAGCATTACTG